>NC_084577.2:3927586-4132586 GCF_033978685.3 Nerophis lumbriciformis
TTGCATTCAAAAGGTGTAACTTGTACATTATATTTATTCATTGCACACAGACTGATGCATTCAAATGTTTATTTCATTTAATTTTGATGATTTGAAGTGGCAACAAATGAAAATCCAAAATTCCGTGTGTCACAAAATTAGAATATTACTTAAGGCTAATACAAAAAAGGGATTTTTAGAAATGTTGGCCAACTGAAAAGTATGAAAATGAAAAATATGAGCATGTACAATACTCAATATTTGGTTGGAGCTCCTTTTGCCTCAATTACTGCGTTAATGCGGCGTGGCATGGAGTCGATGAGTTTCTGGCACTGCTCAGGTGTTATGAGAGCCCAGGTTGCTCTGATAGTGGCCTTCAACTCTTCTGCGTTTTTGGGTCTGGCATTCTGCATCTTCCTTTTCACAATACCCCACAGATTTTCTATGGGGCTAAGGTCAGGGGAGTTGGCGGGCCAATTTAGAACAGAAATACCATGGTCCGTAAACCAGGCACGGGTAGATTTTGCGCTGTGTGCAGGCGCCAAGTCCTGTTGGAACTTGAAATCTCCATCTCCATAGAGCAGGTCAGCAGCAGGAAGCATGGAGTGCTCTAAAACTTGCTGGTAGACGGCTGCGTTGACCCTGGATCTCAGGAAACAGAGTGGACCGACACCAGCAGATGACATGACACCCCAAACCATCACTGATGGTGGAAACTTTACACTAGACTTCAGGCAACGTGGATCCTGTGCCTCTCCTGTCTTCCTCCAGACTCTGGGACCTCGATTTCCAAAGGAAAGGCAAAATTTGCATGGTTGAGTGATGGTTTGGGGTGCCATGTCATCTGCTGGTGTCGGTCCACTCTGTTTCCTGAGATCCAGGGTCAACGCAGCCGTCTACCAGCAAGTTTTAGAGCACTTCATGCTTCCTGCTGCTGACCTGCTCTATGGAGATGGAGATTTCAAGTTCCAACAGGACTTGGCGCCTGCACACAGCGCAAAATCTACCCGTGCATGGTTTACGGACCATGGTATTTCTGTTCTAAATTGGCCCGCCAACTCCCCTGACCTTAGCCCCATAGAAAATCTGTGGGGTATTGTGAAAAGGAAGATGCAGAATGCCAGACCCAAAAACGCAGAAGAGTTGAAGGCCACTATCAGAGCAACCTGGGCTCTCATAACACCTGAGCAGTGCCAGAAACTCATCGACTCCATGCCACGCCGCATTAACGCAGTAATTGAGGCAAAAGGAGCTCCAACCAAGTATTGAGTATTGTACATGCTCATATTTTTCATTTTCATACTTTTCAGTTGGCCAACAATTCTAAAAATCCCTTTTTTGTATTAGCCTTAAGTAATATTCTAATTTTGTGACACACGGAATTTTGGATTTTCATTTGTTGCCACTTCAAATCATCAAAATTAAATGAAATAAACATTTGAATGCATCAGTCTGTGTGCAATGAATAAATATAATGTACAAGTTACACCTTTTGAATGCAATTACTGAAATAAATCAAGTTTTTCAAAATATTCTAATTTACTGGCTTTTACCTGTATGTTCAAAGTCAGGATCTAATCGAGGTAGAAAATCAAACAGAAAATAAGAGATACACTGTGCAAAGACTGGGAAAAGACAAGATAAAAGTGGAGAAAAAAAAGAAAAAATAGCAGTTGTAATCTTTTGATCCTTTCATTAGATCTGGAATCAAACAAATTTGCCAGAAGACACCCCTGCATGCGTTAGTCTCATTACTAGCCCGAGACACTGAGTCAATATCACTTTCGATATAGAGACGCAAACTCACATCACCGCAAGGCTGCAAATGATGAGCAACAGGAGGTGGTTAGAAAAAAGTTAGACAGCTTATAAATCTCCCGCGGCATCACGATATAAAAAATAAATCCCTGCTTGGAAAAGCTGATTATGACCCTGAGGTGTTGTACTTACTCCAGCAACATTATAATTACTTGCACATTGTTATTATATCCAATAGCATCTAAAATCCCTCCAATAGGAAGATAACTACATCATCGGCGCTCAGTAGAACACAGACCTCCGCCAAGGAGTGACAAAAAGAATTACGGAGCGTGTGTTTATCTAGCCGCACTGTGGAAAGCAGCAGATTGCGCAATTAGCGGCGTGCACCGTCACAAGAAAGCGCGAGGCATAGACGGCAGTGAATGGCCTTCATTGTGTTGCTACACACAACAATTTAAAAAAAAAAAAAAAAAAGACACACAATTGCCAGTTATCTCCTGATGCAATGTGAAATAATAATTGCAATGTGATTGAAAATAATATAATTCAATCAATCAATCAAACGTTACTTATTTAGCCCAGTTAATAATGTGAGAGTCCAGTCCATAGTGGGGCCAATTAAAACAAATCAGAGGTTATTGGTACGAAAGCTACTTTCTGGTTCGCGGAAAATTATGTAAGGCATTTTGAGAAATGGTACGTGTAACAATAATTAAAGTCTTTTGTTCGCTTCCTCCGCACATTACACCTACTTTCGCTCAGCCTTCTGGGTAATATAGTACATACACATGTACTTCTAAGGTTACCGTATTTTCCGCACTATAAGGCGCACCGGATTATTAGCCGCACCTTCAATGAATGGCATATTTCATAACTTTGTCCACCAATAAGCCGCCCCGGACTATAAGCCGCGCCTACGCTGCGCTAAAGGGAATGTCAAAAAAACAGTCAGATAGGTCAGTCAAACTTTAATAATATATTAAAAACCAGCGTTCTAACAACTCTGTTCACTCCCAAAATGTACGCAAATGTGCAATCACAAACATAGTAAAATTCAAAATAGTGCAGAGCAATAGCAACATAATGTTGCTCGAACGTTAATGTCACAACACACAAAATAAACATAGCGCTCACTTTCTGAAGTTATTCTTCATTCGTAAATCCTTCGTCTTCGGTGTCCGAAGTGAAAAGTTGGGCAAATTTACGATCCACTGGCAGATGTTGGCGTCGTCTGGCCCTGCCTCCTCGTCTTAGTGAAGGTGTGTTCGCCTTCTGTCATCCATTGTTCCCACGCAGTTAGCAGTCTAGCTTCGAATGCCCTGTTGACACCAATATCTAGCGGCTGGAGGTCTTTTGTCAATCCACCCGGAATGACGGCGAGTATTGAATTAAGCGCGTAAGCGTGTCTCTCAATGTGCTGTTATGAGCTAGCAAATATAACAACTACACTACCCAGCATGCAACGATAGTTACGAGCATGCGCGGTAGTCCTGAGAAGCGTTGTATGCTGGCAGTTAGCACGCTGTGAGTAAACGTTGAGAACTCAGTTAACACGCCTCGTCTGCATTATTTATAATTAGACAGACAACACACTTAATAGGAGCCATTTTGGGGTCTTTACATAAACACACAAATGGAAATGAAACGTCACATATCCCAGCATGCACCGCGCGCTTCTTCGACGGGGAAAAAAGATGGCGGCTGTTTACCGTAGTTGCGAGACCTAAACTTTATGAAAATGAATCTTAATATTTATCCATATATAAAGCGCACCGGGTTATAAGGCGCACTGTCAGCTTTTGAGAAAATTTGTGGTTTTTAGGTGCGCCTTATAGTGCGGAAAATACGGTACATGTATGTATGTATTATTTAACCTTTATTTATCTAGGGCAGGGGTCGGCAACCCAAAATGTTGAAAGAGCCATATTGGACCAAAAATACAAAAACAAATCTGTCTGGAGTCGCAGAAAATTAAAAGCCATATTACATACAGATAGTGTGTCATGGAATTTAAGAGGACTTTAAGGAAACTAAATGACCTCAAATATAGCTACAAATGAGGCATAATGATGCAATATGTACATATAGCTAGCCTAAATAGCCTGTTTGCATCGATTAGCTTGCAGTCATGCAGTGACCAAATATGTCTGATTAGCACTCCACACAAGTCAATAACATCAACAAAACTCACCTTTCATGCACAACCTTAAAAGTTTGGTGGACAAAATGAGACAGAAAAAGAAGTGGCATAAAACACGTCCTAGAAAGTCGGAGAAAGTTATACATGTAAACAAACTATGGTGAGTTCAAGGACCGCCGAAATTAGTAGGACAAAACGGCGCTCGCCAAATACTCGAATCAGTGAAGCATGTTTAATATAAACAGTGTGCTTTGTAACAATTGGGGAGGTTTGTGTCATGTTTGTCCTCCTACAGAAACCATGTTAAAACAAAAATAGATTTTTTTCCCCTCATCTTTTTCCATTTCATACATTTTTTGAAAAAGCTCCAGAGAGCCACTAGGGCGGCGCTAAAGAGCCGCATGCTGCTCTAGAGCCGCGGGTTGCCGATCCCTGATCTAGGTGAAGACAATTAGGAATAGAGATAATGGCTTTTTTGCCGATATCCGATATTCCGATATTGTCCAACTCTTAATTACCGATTCCGATATCAACCAATACCGATATATACAGTAGTGGGATTAACACATTATTATGCCTAATTTTGTTGTGATGTTCCGCTGGATGCATTAAACAATGTAACAAGGTTTTCCAAAATAAATCAACTCAAGTTATGGAAAAAAAATGCCAACATGGCACTGCCATATTTATTATTGAAGTCACAAAGTGCATTATTTTTTTTTAACATGCCTCAAAACAAAAGTTTGGAATTTGGGACATGCTCTCCCTGAGAGAGCATGAGGAGGTTGAGGTGGGCGGGGTTGAGGTGGTTAAGGGTAGCGGGGGGGTGTATATTGTAGCGTACCGGAAGAGTTAGTGCTGTAAGGGGTTCTGGGTATTTGTTCTGTTGTGTTTATGTTGTGTTACGGTGCGGATGTTCTCCCGAAATGTGTTTGTCATTCTTGTTTGGTGTGGGTTCACAGTGTGGCGCATATTTGTAACAGCGTTAAAGTTGTTTATACGGCCACCCTCAGTCTGACCTGTACGGCTGTTGACCAAGTATGATTGCATTCACTTGTGTGTGTGAAAAGCCGTAGATATTATGTGATTGGGCCGGCACGCAAAGGTAGTGCCTTTAAGGTTTATTGGCGCTCTGTACTTCTCCCTACGTCCGTGTACCACTCCGTACAGCGGCGTTTTAAAAAGTCCTACATTTTACTTTTTGAAACTGATACCGATAATTTCCGATATCACATTTTAAAGCATTTATCGGCCGATAATATCGGCAGTCCGATATTATCGGACATCTCTAATTAGAAACACATTTTCATTTGCAATGCTGACCTAGCAGAGTGGCAGCATCGTCTCTCATTTATCAAATTACTGCTATGGATCACCCTCAACCAGGGCCACATTAATGCATTGGCCTACCTGGACTGAAACCCAGAAGCAAAACAAATGGTGTACATGCCTGTCAATCAGACAGGTCAGCTTGGTGAAGCAGTTGTGTACTTTCTCTCTCAGCTGCGTTGGTTTTTCCTACCGCTCCAAGCGGGACGCAAACCCGGATCGCTGAGGTGAGAGGCCGGCGTGCTGGCTACTGAGCTAAAAGTATGGGCTATCTCCCTGATTGCCAGCACTATCCTTGAAGCATCTGTAACACCCGCATATTCACGAAGGGGACATCTTCATGAACAAAAATAATTTTTAAGTGGATGATATTCATGCATTGTCGCTGTTCTGTTGTGTAAAATCATGATTAATTTTTTTTCTAACTGTGTTTTCAGGGCGGGCGTTGTTGAGGTTCACTCACCCACCCCCCTTAGTTCAAGGCGGCCCTGCCCTCAACAGTTAACAAAAGCTCTTAAAGTGTGGGGTATTGAAAAATAAATAGTTTTTTAAGTGGAAGAAACACTTTTTAAGGGTAAGACACACCGAGAATGTCTGCAACTTTTTTACAACAGAGCAGACAGCGGACAATAAGGAAGACTTTCTGTCAGGTTCAAACACTGATTAAATCTATTAAATAAGACAATAAGCAAGGAATTAAACAGATACAGAATTCAATTTAGCTCAATTGAGGAGAAACGCGTAGACACTGTGCATTTTACAGTGTCGTCCCACGCTCTGACGGAAGCTTGTACGCCACCTCTTTTATTTGGACTTTCCCTGAATACATGGCAACAGCTGTTTCTAAGAGAGGGGAGTCATAAACAGCCATCACCTTTGTTACAAAACAGTTCAAAGAAAAGGTCGTAAAACACTTCAAAGAAAAGGTGCCTGGAGCTTGCGTCAGGTCCTGCTTCCTCTCCGCTTTGTAGATCTCGGGTCAAGACAAAATCTTCCTGTGGATTACAATACATCAAATAAACCTACACCTTTATGTCGCTTCCCATCCTACACAGTGGAGTTTTACAAACTTCTGCTTGGTAAGATCAAAGACAGCTTTTGTCTGCTCGCCGGGAACTCATGGCAACACAAAGTTTTGTGATAACTTAGATACAATTATTCTGACACTTTCTTTAAGTTTATTTAATTATTACTATTAGTTAAAATGAAATAAAACATTTCAGTAATTTGACAATGAGCTCTGAGTAGGGGCTTTTACTGCCATCTAGTGTCTACTCTTAAGTCTGTGCGGTATATAAAATGAGTAAGACATCAATACAGTATTTGTTTTCCAATTTTAGTAAAAACTTTGTGCTTTTTGAGGTAAAGGTTTCCAGGAACATCCATCTATCCATCCATTCTCTACCGCTTGTCCCTTTCGGGGTCGTGGGGGGTGCTGGAGCCTATCTTATCTGCATCCGGGCGGAAGGTGGTGTACACCCTGGACAAGTCGCCACCTCATTGCAGGGCCTACACATAATAGACTCACACTCACATTCACACACTAGGGCCGATTTTAGTGTTGCCATTCAACCTATCCACAGGTGCATGTCTTTGGAGGTGGGAGGAAACTGGAGTACCTGGAGGAACACTTGAACCAATAATAACAAATTCAAAAAAATCAGAAGTTGATTCAGTGTTTTTGAAAGTAATAAGCCTAAAAAAATTGCAACTTTTGCCACAACTTAATAAAACTAGTGTTGAATTAATTGTTTTCGGTCGACATCCACTAAAACCTTGCAGCCTAACTATGAGCTTTATTTTTTGAAAAGCTAATTATGCAATAGTTGTGTACAATTACGTCAAAGCACTGTTTTTGTGGCGAAAACATATTTCTGTGAGAGTTTGAGCTTTTTTTCTTTGACCTCACCACATCACCGTCATCTGCGTCCGATACATTCTTCCTTGTCCCAGTCACAACGCATTACAATCCACACAGTTCTCCATTGTGCTCCCGTACAAGTCAGTCATTGTTTCTGTGACACGGTGACAGGGGGACCTCCATGTCAACACCAACAGTATGGCAGTGGATCAATGTCCGACCACGGGCTTGGTCAAAGGTGAAAGGCCGGAGGTTAGAGAACAGTCGCTATTAAAGGAGCCTCCTCTGTCAACACATTTGTATTTGTAGGAATAGACACATCGTTTCCCATCAGCACGGATCATCAAATTGTCGTGTCGTTTGGTGAACGCATTAATAATGTTGTGGGAAATTATTTGGCACAGAATCGCGATGATGGCAACGCAATGTACTGCAATCCATCCTTAAGGTACTCTTGCTGTATGTTTCCTGAGCTCCATGTAGGACTATATGGATACAAGTTGTATGACATACAGTACTTTGCAAAATTGCATCCCTCCAAATATTTTACTCTATCTTTTCATAGGGCAACATTGCATACATTAAACTTTAACAACATGTAAAGTAGCTTGGGGAACTGCGTAAAAGTACCGTCCCCTCAAAATAACTCGAAACACTGCCATTATTCTGTAAAACCATAGTGACCAAACTGAGTACACTCCTGAAAATGTCCAAATTGGACTCAATTACCGATTTTCCCTCCCAGATGTCATGTGACTCATTAGCGTTACAAGGTCTCAGGTGTGAATGGGGAGCAGGTGTGTTCAATTTGTAGCGGTCCCGTTCGCACATCCATACTGATCACTGGGAGTTTAATAAATTAGGGCAAAGAACTTTCTGACGATCTGATGAAAAAAAAATGCTACTCTACATTAAGAATGTCTAGACAATTAAATTGTTCTCGGGGCCGTACTTCTCCCTATAACATTATTCTAATTTTAGTAACCAGCATCAGCCTCTGCAAATGACATTTGTTTTCACCGCATTTATTTTATTGGCTACAAATGTCTAAAGAAAATAGACTGATTAGGCAAATACCGTCAATTCCGGACTATAAGCCGTTTTTTCCTACGCTTTGAAGCCTGCGGCTTATATGACGGAGCGGCTAATTTGTGGATTTTGCTTCACTGACTGCAATAATAATAATAATAATGTTATTTCAAAAATACAAATAAAACAAGTAAAAACACTGACAGAGTGTTTTATTGTTTGTGCTATGGCGCCGTCTTTCGGACGAATTCACTTACTGCAGGTGCTGCAGTGTCCTTCAATGTATCAGTAGTTAATTTAGTTAAAGTAGTCAATTTCGTCAGTTACATTATTAGTGTTCCTTAAGGTTCCATTTTAGGTCCTCTATTTCATCATTTGGGGTATTCAATTGCTGGCCTGTGAGTTCAGTTCAAAAAAATTGTGAGAGACTCACATTCTTACAGCAGATTCTTAAAGGGGAACATTATCACAATTGCAGAAGGGTTAAAACCATTAAAAATCAGTTCCCAGTGGCTTATTTTATTTTTCGAAGTTTTTTTCAAAATTTTACCCATCACGCAATATCCCTAAAAAAAGCTTCAAAGTGCCTGATTTTAACCATCGTTATATACACCCGTCCATTTTCCTGTGACGTCACACAGTGATGCCAATACAAACAAACATGGCGCATAGAACAGCAAAGTATAGCGACATTAGCTCGGATTCAGACTCGGATTTCAGCGGCTTAAGCGATTCAACAGATTACGCATGTATTGAAACGGATGGTTGTAGTGTGGAGGCAGGTAGCGAAAACGAAATTGAAGAAGAAACTGAAGCTATTGAGCCATATCGGTTTGAACCGTATGCAAGCGAAACCGACGAAAACGACACGACAGCCAGCGACACGGGAGAAAGCGAGGACGAATTCGGCGATCGCCTTCTAACCAACGATTGGTATGTGTTTGTTTGGCATTAAAGGAAACTAACAACTATGAACTAGGTTTACAGCATATGAAATACATTTGGCAACAACATGCACTTTGAGAGTGCAGACAGCCCAGTTTTCATCAATTAATATATTCTGTAGACATACCCTCAACCGCTCTCTTCCTGAAAGCTGATCTGTCCAGTCCAGTTGGAAATGCATCTGCTTTGAGTGTCGCAGGATATCCACACATTCTTGCCATCTCTGTCGTAGCATGGCTTTCGTCGGTAAAGTGTGCGGAACAAACGTCCAATTTCTTGCCACTTTCGCATCTTTGGGCCACTGGTGCAACTTGAATCCGTCCCTGTTCGTGTTGTTACACCCTCCGACAACACACCGACGAGGCATGATGTCTCCAAGGTACGGAAAACAGTCGAAAAAACGGAAAATAAAAGAGCTGATTTGACTCGGTGTTTGTAGTGTGTTTGAGAAAATGGCGGATTGCTTCCCGATGTGACGTCACAACGAGAGCGAATAATAGAAAGCCGTTTAATTCGCCAAAATTCACCCATTTAGAGTTCGGAAATAGGTTAAAAAAATATATGGTCTTTTTTCTGCAACATCAAGGTATATATTGACGCTTACATAGGTCTGGTGATAATGTTCCCCTTTAAAACACTACACAGTGCTTTCATTGAGATGACTTTTGACTTTGACCATTTTTTTTCAAAAGGTCCTTAGAAAAACATCAGAGCGCTCCCGTAACTCTGACAAAATATAATCTAAAATCAAATGTCTATTGTAAAGGACGTTTGTTCTTTGATATGTACAAAGTTGGAGTAAAAGTGAAGGGGAAAATGTTGGCGCCCTTGTCCTTAGCTCTCTGTAAATGTGGCCCCCAAAACAATTTAGTTAAATAGCCCTGGTCTAGACTATAAGAAGATTGCCTAAAAATCCTAAAACTGAGCATTAGAGCAGTGGCCAAGACCGTACAGCGCTTTAACAGGTTCTCCTCAGAACAGGCCTTGGCATCATAGCCCGAAGTTATGTTTGGAAAGTAGACGTGTGAGTGCATATGAGAAGTTGAATATTTGGCAGGTCAGTCTGTCAGTGCTCAAATTCCATATGCCGTAATGTACACGGCATAAAGTAAGTCTGGATGGTTGTTGTCTCAGAAGGAAACCTTTTCTGAAGACAAACTTCAGGCCCACAAAGAACGCGACAGAAAAGTGTCTAACATTACCCCGAAATGATATCTAGCAGAGAGATTGTGTCAGTAGAATAGGTACTTGGACTGAAAGTGGCAGTGAGTGAAAAAGGAGGAGAAGGCGGGAGCCAAAGTGCTAACCTTGTCTTTCATTCATTGTCGTCTGCTCAGTGACCTTATTTGGTCACACCTGTGTTAAAGTTAATCTATTTGAAGTACTAAAACTTGTGAGTGTTTCTTCTCTGCAGCCATCCTTCCAACCTTGGTCTTAAGTTCCTGCTCTGCGATATACAACATACTGTACATTCTCTGGTTATCAATTGATCACTTTCCATCATAGCCATACTTGCCAACCCTCCCGGATTTTCCGGGAGACTCCCGAAACTCAGCGCCTTTCCCAAAAAACCTCCCGGGACAAATTTTCTCCCAAAAATCTCCCGAAATTCAGGCGGAGCTGGAGGCCAAGCCCCCTCCAGCTCCATGCGGACCTGAGTGAGGACAGCCTGTTTTCATGTCCGCTTTCCCACAATATAAACAGCGTGCCAGCCCGATCACGTTATAACTGTAGAATGATCGAGGGCGAGTTCTTGGTTTCTTATGTGGGTTTATTGTTAGGCAGTTTCATTAACGTCCTTCCAGCGCGGTAACAACACACAACAACGGCAGTCACGTTTTTGTCTACCGTAAAGCAGTTTGTCTGCCGTAAACAGCAATGTTGTGACACTCTTAAACAGGACAATACTGCCATCTACTGTACTGTTCAGCATGGTTAGAAAAATAGTGACAGAGAATAGAACAAGGATGGACAATTCAACCCTTAACTCAACAATGAGTAGATGAGTGTTATGTGTGTGTAAATAAATGAACACTGAAATTCAAGTATTTCTCTTATTTATATATATATATATATATATATATATATATATATATATATATATATATATATATATATATATATATATAATAAAATAAATATATTCAAATAAAATAAATTCAAGTATTTCTCTTATGTATCTATATATATCTATCTATATATATATATATATATATATATATATATATATATATATATATATATATATATATATATATATATATTTATAGCTAGAATTCACTGAAAGTCAAGTTTTTCTTATATATATATATATATATATATATATATATATATATATATATATATATATATATAAATGAAATACTTGACTTGGTGAATTCTAGCTGTAAATATACTCCTCCCCTCTCAATTTTGTTGAAGTGTCTTTGGGCAAGATAGCAAACTAGCCCTGACAGATACTGCATCATCCATCCTTCCATATTCTACCACTTGTCCCTCTCAGGGTTGTGGGGGTGCTGGTGCCTATTCCAGCTGCATTCGAGCAGAAGGTGGGGTAGACCCTAGACAAGTCCTCACCTCATCACAGGATACTGCATCATAAATCTGGAAATTAGCCAGTTGAGCCTTCCGTGACAACATGTATCACTCTTAATATTTTAAAGTGCCTTATTGGAAGATGGGTTCCACAAAATCAAAACTATTAAATCAATATGATTTGTTTTTTGATTCGTCAAAAATTGATGCCTATGTATAAAAGTATAAAACCCTCTAACAGTCTGAGTTGATGAAACAAATCCCAAACCGGATATTTCAAGCTGATCTGTTTCATTGCACTGTTATCTGTTGATAGGTCTCCATGTACTGCTAATGTTTGCGCTCATGTCACCTTGGTACAATCCACTAAGCACCCAGCAGACCCCCTAGCTCAGCCAGGCCAAAGTAATCAACACATCCTGCAGGGGATACGGGAGCCTTGCTGACTGACCACAGAAAGCATCCATGCACACCTGAGCACAGCCAAGTGAGCGAGAGACACAGTTGGAAATTCACACAGATTTGAAAGCTTTGCAAACGGTGCACGGAATTCCTAATGGTCCGTATCTCTGAGTTTTTTTGTGTTTAACAAATATCCTGTGGTATGTGCACATAGTAAGGGTCTGGAGACGAATGCATGGTCTGACTAAAGTTAGCTATAAAGGGCTCTCTGTATCATAATGAACCTTCATGCAACTCTTTGGACACGTTAACAATAGCAATTCCTGACATTGTGAGAATGTCATTGCAGAATATGGTTGTATTCTATCCACAAAGTGTATTAACTGTGAATGTCTAGAATATGCTTGTAATCATCACTGCCATGCAGGTATGCATTTTGTTAGACTTTGCTGGTTTTATTTTGGACTTGTATCTGTGAAACTTCAAAATTAGCCCTGGTTAGCTATATTGGCTCGCCAAGCAAACTTGTTGCATGATGCACCAGGCACCTCAAATATATGCTAAAAACCGACGGTGACGAAGACTAACTGAAAATCCACCCTCATGATCTTGTGCATCAATAGAAATGCATATGTTGGTTCCGCCAAGGCTGCCCTTTGTCACCGATTCTGTTCATAACTTTTATGGACAGAATTTCTAGGCGCAGTCAAGGCGTTGAGGGGATCCGGTTTGGTGGCTGCAGGATTAGGTCTCTGCTTTTTGCAGATGATTTGGTCCTGATGGCTTCATCTGGCCAGGATCTTCAGCTCTCACTGGATCGGTTCGCAGCTGAGTGTGAAGCGACTGGGATGAGAATCAGCACCTCCAAGTCCGAGTCCATGGTTCTCGCCCGGAAAAGGGTGGAGTGCCATCTCCGGGTTGGGGAGGAGATCTTGCCCCAAGTGGAGGAGTTCAAGTACCTCGGAGTCTTGTTCACGAGTGAGGGAAGAGTGGATCGTGAGATCGACAGGCGGATCGGTGCGGCGTCTTCAGTAATGCGGACGCTGTATCGATCCGTTGTGGTGAAGAAGGAGCTGAGCCGGAAGGCAAAGCTCTCAATTTACCGGTCGATCTACGTTCCCATCCTCACCTATGGTCATGAGCTTTGGGTTATGACCGAAAGGACAAGATCACGGGTACAAGCGGCCGAAATGAGTTTCCTCCGCCGGGTGGCGGGGCTCTCCCTTAGAGATAGGGTGAGAAGCTCTGTCATCCGGGGGGAGCTCAAAGTAAAGCCGCTGCTCCTCCGCATCGAGAGGAGCCAGATGAGGTGGTTCGGGCATCTGGTCAGGATGCCACCCGAGCGCCTCCCTAAGGAGGTGTTTAGGGCATGTCCGACCGGTAGGAGGCCACGAGGAAGACCCAGGACACGTTGGGAAGACTATGTCTCCCGGCTGGCCTGGGAACGCCTCGGGATCCCCCGGGAGGAGCTGGACGAAGTGGCTGGGGAGAGGGAAGTCTGGGCTTCCCTGCTTAGGCTGCTGCCCCCGCGACCCGACCTCGGATAAGCGGAAGAAGATGGATGGACGGATGGATGTTGGTTCCAGTTGCAATAACACTCCCCTTCTCTTTGCTCGCAATGAGAAGCCAACAAGCTAAATAGATGATGATCGTTGTGTTTGCTCACATAGGGGTGTCCAAAGCGTTGCGTAGGGGCAATTTGTGGCTGGTGGCTCATTTATTACTGGCCAAAGGTGCAAACCCTGTTTCCATATGAGTTGGAAAATTGTGTTAATGTAAATATAAACGGAATACAATGATTTGCAAATCCTTTCCAACCCATATTCAGTTGAATGCACTACAAAGCCAAGATATTTGTTGTTCAAATTCATCAACTTTTTTTTTTTTTTTAAATAATAATTAACTTAGAATTTTGTGGCTGCAACACGTGCCAAAGTAGTTGGGAAAGGGCATGTTCACCACTATGTTACATGGCCTTTCATTTTAACAACACTCAGTAAACGATTGAGAACTGAGGAGACACATTTTTTAAGCTTCTCAGGTGGAATTCTTTCCCATTCTTGCTTGATGTACAGCTTAAGTTGTTCAACAGTCCGGGGGTCTCCGTTGTGGTGTTTTAGGCTTCATAATGCACCACACATTTTCAATGGGAGACAGGTATGGACTACAGGCAGGCCAGTCTAGTACCCGCACTCTTTTACTATGAAGCCACGTTGATGTAACACGTGGCTTGGCATTGTTTTGCTGAAATAAGCAGGGGCGTCCATGGTAACGTTGCTTGAATGGCAACATATGTTGTTCCAAAACCTGTATGTACCTTTCAGCATTAAAGGCGCCTTCACAGATGTGTAAGATACACATGTCTTGGGCACCCCCATACCATCACAGATGCTGGCTTTTCAACTTTGTGCCTATAACAATCCGGATGGTCCTTTTCCTCTTTGGTCAGGAGTTTCCAAAAACAATTTGAAATGTGGACTCGTCAGACCACAGAACACCTTTCCACTTTGTAGCAGTCCATCTTGGATGAGCTCAGGCCCAGCGAAGCCGACGACGTTTCTGGGTGTTGTTGATAAACGGTTTTCGCCTTGCATAGGAGAGTTTTAACCTGCACTTACAGATGTAGCGACCAACTGTAATTACTGACAGTGGGTTTCTGAAGTGTTCCTGAGCCCATGTGGTGATATCCTTTACACACTGATGTCGCTTGTTGATGCAGTACAGCCTGAGGGATCGGTCACAGGCTTAGCTGCTTACGTGCAGTGATTTCTCCAGATTATTTGAACCCTTTGATGATATTACGGACCATAGATGGTGAAATCCCTAAATTCCTTGCAATAGCTGGTTGAGAAAGATTTTTCTTAAACTGTTTAACAATTTGCTCACGCATTTGTTGACAAAGTGGTGACCCTCGCCCCATCCTAGTTTGTGAATGACTGAGCATTTCATGGAATCTACTTTTCTACCCAATCATGGCACCCACCTGTTCCCAATTTGCCTGTTCACCTGTGGGATGTTCCAAATAAGTGTTTGATGAGCATTCCTCATTTTTATCAGTATTTATTGCCACCTTTCCCAACTTCTTTGTCACGTGTTGCTGGCATCAAATTCTAAAGTTAATGATTATTTGCAAAAAAAAAAAAGTTTATCAGTTTGAACATCAAATATGTTGTCTTTGTAGCATATTCAACTGAATATGGGTTGAAAATGATTTGCAAATCACTGTATTCCGTTTATATTTACATCTAACACAATTTCCCAACTCATATGGAAACGGGTTTGTACATTGTACAAATCTTGAACTTTATTGAATACGAGATATTATTAATATCATAAGTGAATAATAACTAACTTAACTATTAAGAGATCTGTTCCATTTCATTAAAATTGTGTAACCAAATGAGGACAGGAAGTGAACATATGTGCTAGTAAATCGGTAGGAATTGGTTAAGGGGTAGGAATAAATATGCTTGGCTTCTTCCCTACTCCTTTTCGAACATGTTGTAAATAGAATTTTAAATATTTAAATTGTATGATGTATCACTTGTAACTGTACACAAAATAAACTTAAACCAAACAAAATATATTTAAAAGAAGTACCGTATTTTCCGCACTATAAGGCGCACCTAAAAACCACAAATTTTCTCAAAAGCTAACAGTGCGCCTTATAACCCGGTGCGCTTTATTACGATTCATTTTCATAAAGTTTCGATCTCGCAACTTCGGTAAACAGCCGCCATCTTTTTTCCCGGTAGAACAGGAAGCGCTTCTTCTTCTACGCAAGCAACCGCCAAGGTAAGCACCCGCCCCCATAGAACAGGAAGCGCTACCGCCCGCCCCCGGAAGAAAAAGAAGCGCGCGGATATTTCGTTTCATTTCCTTTGTGTGTTTACATCTGTAAAGACCAGACTACAAAATGGCTCCTACTAAGCGACACGCTTATAACGCAGAATTTAAACTTAAGGCAATAAGTCATGCCGAAGAACACGGAAATAGAGCAGCAGCAAGAGAATATAACATAAATGAATCAATGGTGCGTAGGTGGAGGAAGCAAGAAGATGACCTGCGCCAGGTAAAGAAGACAAAACAGAGTTTCCGAGGGAACAAAGCAAGATGGCAACTGTTGGAGGACGAACTCGAACAGTGGGTTGTTGAGCAGAGAGCAGCAAGCAGAAGTGTCAGCACCATCACTATTCGAATGAAGGCAACAACGCTAGCAAGCGAACTTCACCTGGATGATTTTAAAGGCGGTGCTTCTTGGTGTTTCCGGTTTATGAAAAGACGCAATCTCTCCATCCGCACACGGACCACTATTTCACAGCAACTGCCTAACGACTTTAAAGAAAAGCTGGCTACTTTCCGTGCATATTGTAAAAAGAAGATAGCGGAAAAAAAGATCCGGCCAGAGAACATTATCAACATGGACGAGGTTCCACTGACTTTTGATATTCCTGTGAACCGCACTGTTGATACAACGGGAGCACGTACGGTGAATATTCGCACCACAGGGAATGAGAAGTCGTCCTTCACTGTGGTTCTAGCTTGCCATGCTAATGGCCAGAAACTTCCTCCCATGGTGATATTCAAAAGGAAGACCTTGCCAAAAGAGACCTTTCCAGCCGGCGTCATCATAAAAGCTAACTCGAAGGGATGGATGGATGAAGAAAAGATGAGCGAGTGGTTAAGGGAAGTTTACGCGAAGAGGCCGGGTGGCTTTTTTCACGCAGCTCCGTCCATGTTGATATACGACTCTATGCGCGCCCACATCACAGATGGTGTCAAAAAACAAGTGAAGCACACAAATACAACACTCGCCGTCATTCCGGGTGGATTAACCAAAGAACTCCAACCGCTGGATATTGGTGTCAACAGGGCATTCAAATCACGACTGCGAACGGCGTGGGAACAATGGATGACCGAAGGCGAACACACCTTCACTAAGACGGGCAGACAGCGCCGGACGACATACGCCAACATTTGCCAGTGGATCGTAAATGCCTGGGCAGATATTTCGGTCACAACTGTGGTCCGAGCTTTCCGGAAGGCAGGATTCACAGAACTACTGGACAACAACAGCGACACTGACTCCGATGACTTCGAAGAGACGGAGCCGGCCATTTTGGAACCCACGCTTGCGCAACTTTTCAATTCGGACACCGAAGACGAAGAATTCGAAGGATTTACGAATGAAGAATAACTTCAGAAAGTGAGCGCTATGTTTATTTTGTGTGTTGTGACATTAACGTTCGAGCAACATTATGTTGCTATTGCTCTACACCATTTTGAATTTTACTATGTTTGTGATTGCACATTTGTACATTTTGGGACAGAGTTGTTAGAACGCTGGTTTTCAATATATTATTAAAGTTTGACTGAACTATCTGACTGTTTTTTTGACATTCACTTTAGCGCAGCATTTTTTTGACATTCACTTTAGCGCAGCGTAGGCGCGGCTTATAGTCCGGGGCGGCTTATTGGTGGACAAAATTATGAAATATGTAATTCATAGAAGGTGCGGCTAATAATCCGGTGCGCCTTATAGTGCGGAAAATACGGTATTCGTACAGCTCGCCTCGGTTCAAGGTGCAAGGCCGAGACTGGGGATCGTAGGTCCAAAAACCTTTGTAACTGCTTTTCACGAACATGCTGCCATTGATGACTAAAAACAAGAAATCTGACGAATAATTTAAAGCTGAAATAAATTATGTTACTGATGATACATGTATCAAGTTGCGATTTATGCAGGCTTGAGGTAGAATACTCCATTGAACTGATTTAATCTGAAAATACCGTGATGCACTCCGCACTTTCCATCAGTATATTCCATCTGTATGTTCTGACTACATGACTAAAAAGGATAAGCTGTACAACACATGAAACACGAGATATCGGGATTGATCCGAACACTGCAAGCCACCAATACATTCATTAACGTATCACTCCTCATTTCTTCCTATTGCCTTGCACTTAGTTAAGTAATTCCTAATTAGCTAATGTGCTCAAGGCGTGAACAACACTGGACCTGAGTGTGAATATGTGTTGGGTTAGTTCTTAATCATCACAGTTATTTCCAGGCATACACAACTACTGTGAGACTGTGTGTTTCCTTAACCCATTCTTCTGGGTCAGTGGTTTGTTTGCAGAAAAGATATTGAAAAAAGGCATTCTGGTAGTTTTTATTTTCCGTACATCACTGTCCTAAAAGTCGATTGATGGTGAAGTGGAGGTTCACAAGCTTGTGCAACTAGTGTTGGATTACATTTCAAACAACATTTGGTGTTGAATTAAAAGCTTCACAATTGCTATTTCCACAGACTAGTGAGGTAACACCAGGATTTTAATATTCTTCTTCTTGAACCACTCTTTTTGTCTTGGCCATATTTTTTCGGTCATTGTTAAGATGGAAGAGTCATCCATACCTTCAATGTTCAACAAACCTTGAACCTTGGGGGGGGGAAAAAATACAGGATGTTCTTTCAGGGGTGAATGTAATAAAAGCAGATAACAGACATGACACAAAATTATAGTAATTTCAAATGGCAACTTTCTCGCTTTAAGAAACAAGGCTATAAATTGTGGTAGTCAGTAACAGTTTAATTCTTAGATAAAGCAGAGTTAAAAAGGAAGGGGAAAAAATGTGGATTCAGCCTGTAAATGTTAATTTCTAAAGCTAGCACATGCATTAGATTAAATCGCTTCATAAATCTGTGATTAAAAAGTAGTGTTCACACTTTTGAGAGCTGTTGCACCAGTTAGATTGCATGAATCATGGCTCCAACACAATATATGTCAATTTTAAAGACCTATGTAAGCATTAATGTATACCTTGATGTTGCAGAAAAAAGACCATATTTTTTTTAACCGATTTCCGAACTCTAAATGGGTGAATTTTGGCGAATTAAACGCCTTTCTATTATTCGCTCTCAGAGCGATGACGTCACAATAATAAAAATAATAATTTAGCTTAAAAACATTTATTTTTTTCAATCATTCGAGTACATTCGGGTAGTCTTGTGTAATGCAGTATTTTGTGTCTATTTAGGTATGGTTAACCTGAGTGCTGAAATCGTGGAAAAATATATGTTCTTAGTGCGCCTGAAATGGGCTGTCTGCACTCTCAAAGTGCATGTTGTTGCCAAATGTATTTCATATGCTGTAAACCTAGTTCATAGTTGTTAGTTTCCTTTAATGCCAAACAAACACATACCAATCGTTGGTTAGAAGGCGATCGCCGAATTCGTCCTCGCTTTCTCCCGTGTCGCTGGCTGTCGTGTCGTTTTCGTCGGTTTCGCTTGCATACGGTTCAAACCGATATGGCTCAATAGCTTCAGTTTCTTCTTCAATTTTGTTTTCGCTACCTGCCTCCACACTACAACCATCCGCTTCAATACATGCGTAATCTGTTGAATCGCTTAAACCGCTGAAATCCGAGTCTGAATCCGAGCTATTGTCGCTATACCTTGCTGTTCTATCCGCCATGTTTGTTTGTATTGGCATCACTTTGTGACGTCACAGGAAAATGGACGGGTGTATATAATGATGGTTAAAATCAGGCACTTTGAAGCTTTTTTTAGGGATATTGCGTGATGGGTAAAATTTTGAAAAAAACTTTGAAAAATAAAATAAGCCACTGGGAACTGATTTTTAATAGTTTTAACCCTTCTGAAATTGTGATAATGTTCCCCTTTAAGCACAGGAGAGGATTATCAAACTTTTTAAAGAAAGTAAATTGTGCAATTTTGCAAAATATGTTGATTGTTCACAGTTGGCTGTGTTAAAATCTGGAACAAGTACAAACAACATGGGGAGGTTATAAAAGGCAAGAATATCAGATGACCAAGGAAAACATCAAAGTTTAAATACAGGAAACTTAAAGCAATATCTCTTGAAAAGAGAAAATGTGCAGCAAAACAAATTAAGAACAAAATAGGCAACATTTGGAGTCAAAGTCTGTGACCGAACTTATAGAAACCGCCTAAAGGAAATGGGAATGAAATACTGAAAAGCTAAATGAAAGCCGCCATTAACAACTAAACAGAAAAAAACAAGGTTACAATGGGCTAAAGAAAAGCAATTGTCTACTATGGATGACTGGATAACAGTCAAATTCAGTGATGAATTGCAAATCTGCATTAGGCAAGGTGATGATGCTGGAACATTTGTTTGGTGACGTTCCAATGACATTTATGAAGACTACTGCCTGAAGAAAACATGCAAATTTGTCCGTGATGATATGGGGCAATGTGTCAGGTAATGACACTGGGGAGATGGCTGTCATTACATTTTCAATAAATGCACAAGTTAACATTGACATTTTGGACACTTTTCTTATTCTATTAGTCAAAATTATGTTTGAGGATGATGACATCATTTTAAAGATGATAATGCATTTTACTATAGAGAAAACCATTTAAAAACTTTTCCTGAAGAAAGATAAATAAGTCATGGCATGGCCTGCAAATAGTTTGGATCTTAATCCAATTGAAAAACGGTGGTGGAAATTGAAGAAAATGGTCAATAACAAGACTCCAACCTGCAAAGCTGATCTGACAATTGCAATCAGAGAAAGTTGGAGCAAGATTGATGAAAAATACTGTTTGTCACTTGTTAAGTCCATGCGTCATAGACTGCAAGCTATTATAAAAAACATAAGTGGTGCAACAAAGCACCGGTGGTGTGTTGAGGTGGGTTGTTTGTTTGTTTTTAATGATTCAATAATTTTTTGTGTGCAAATCTGTGTTATATGTGTTTTATGTTGCACGATTGCACCAAGAACAATTCCTAGTTTGTGAACCCGTTCTCAAACAATGGCAATAAAGCAATTCTGATCCTGATTCTGATTCTGATTTTTTTCACTCTGCTTGATGTAAAATTAAACTGTTACTGACTACCAAACTTTATTTTTATTTATTTATTTTATTGTTTCTTAGAGTAAGACATTTGAAATGATTATAGTTCTGTGACATGTCTGTTTTTTTCCTAAAAAATTAAACACTTTAACGAACATCCTCCAAATCTGATGATTACATCATTTTTGCCAGAGGGTGTACCAAGATTCTAAGGGACATAGCTCCCGTTCATCAGCCGCGTAATGCATTAAAGTATTCCTCTACAACAGAAAAACAGTTCAAAAGCTGAGAGCTGACCTTGGGGGAGGGTGCTCCCAGTACTCATAGAGCATTTTTCTGCCTTCAAACATGTCAAGACAAGGTAATGCCAAAGAATTTCATTGTGCCTCATCTGACCACACATAGTAATGGCTAAACATGTTGGGAGTGACTTAAATGTTGTGCTTCCGTTTTTAAAAATACTGTTTGTTTTTTTCCCACTACATTACAGACAAGTTAGATGACACTAATTGAAACACGGAATTTAATTTACTCCTAAAACTTTTGGCCATGACTGTCCCTAGCCTTGTCTGACTCATTCAGCTGATCCTTGGCAAGTTCCAGAAGGGCATATAAATGAGTCTTCTTGAGAAGCAAAGGGTGTTATCTATGGCTCCATAATAACTGTGATCCCAGCTTTGATGAGATCATCAACACACCTCCCCTGTGTAGTGCTGGGCTAATCTCTACTTTTCTTCAGATTGATCCATCATGTCATGAGGATAAGTTTTTCCATGGAATTCCAGAGCAATGGAGACTATTATTTTGTTTGTCTTCCATTTTCTAATTCAAACAGTGTTCGTTATCTCACCAAGTGTCTTGCTGAAGGTAGGGGACTACCATAACTGGTCAGTAGAGGATCAAACACTAATCAATTGAATAATTTAAAAATGTTTGCGTCTTTGTTAGAAAAAAATCTACCAATAAAAAATATAGACTGGTCATGTTTTTGTAAGGAGATAAACTTACAAAATCAGCAGGGTCTCAAATAATTAGTACCCCCTCTGTATAGAAGGGACTCTGGCAACACATGGTCATTTGAGAGATTGGCAGTGGTCTGCGTTATGTCACTGAAACCTTCTAAGAGGAAATGTGGTACACTAAAGATGTGCTACATACATTGACAAGGTGCGATTGAAGATATGAGGAGAAAACTAGACCAGACAGAAATTCCAACAGATTATACAGTATTTATCAGAAGTTAACATGTTATGTTATGTTATGTTATTTTCATTTATTATGCAACTGTAACCAACTGTTACATCGGCCACTGATTGCATTCCCCTCGAGTAGAGAAACAAAAAGAACAGAAACAGAGACTAAGACACACAAAGGAATCCAGAACAAACATTTAAGACACACGATGAACACATAAATTAAAAATCATCAATGGCAAAGAGGTGAGTTTTAAGCTGTACTCTAAAAGAGTCCAGAGTAGTGGCGGACTTGACATTCAGAGGGCGCTTATTCCATAGCCCAGGTGCCATCACTGAGAAAGCACAGTCTCCCTTTGTCACTAGGTTTGACTGTGGGACCTTCAGGGTCATCTGGTTGTCAGATCTAAGGCAACGACCAAGCCTCGAGCTGGTAGGTTGATCCAGGAGATCTTTCATGTAAGTAACGTAAGTATGTAAATGTAACATTCATTTTGCAATGGCATCTCCAAAGCACTGACCTAAACCTGTTTTTTTGTGGACTGCTTAAAATTTGGTAAACATAAGTCCACCCATTCTGCCTGGAAGAGTGGTCAACATACTTGCCAACCCTCCCGGATTTTCCGGGAGACTCCCAAAATTCAGCGCCTCTCTCGAAAACCTCCCGGGACAAATTTTCTCCGGAAAATCTCCCGAAATTCAGGCGGACCTGAGTGACGTGTCGACAGCCTGTTTTCACGTCCGCTTTCCCACAATAAAACAGCGTGCCTGCCCAATCACGTTATAACTGTAGAATGATGGAGGGCGAGTTCTTGGTTTCTTATGTGGGTTTATTGTTAGGCAGTTTCATTAACGTCCTCCCAGCGCGGCAACAACACACAACAACAGCAGTCACGTTTTCGTCTACCGTAAAGCAGTTCGTCTGCCGTAAACAGCAATGTTGTGACACTCTTAAACAGGGCAATACTGCCATCTACTGTACATGCATATGTGACAATAACATCTACGGCTTTTAAAGAGTGCACAACTGCGCACACAACAAGGAGACGAATCAGAATGCATCATCAGAGAGGGTGTTCAGCATGGTTAGAAAAATAGTGACAGAGAATAGAACAAGGATGGACAATTCAACCCTTAACTCAACAATGAGTAGATGAGTGTTATGTGTGTGTATATGTGTAAATAAATGAACACTGAAATTCAAGTATTTCTCTTATTTATATATATATATATATATATCGACCTTACAAAGGCCTTCGATTTAGTTAGCAGGAAGGCTCTCTTCAAGCTTTTGCACAAGATAGGCTGCCCACCAAAGCTGTTGAAGCTGATAACATCATTCCATGAAGATATGCAAGGAACTATCCTGTGTGACGGCTCCGCATCAGCCCCATTCCCAATTGAGAATGGAGTGAAGCAAGGATGCGTGCTTGCTCCTACGCTCTTCGGAATCTTCTTCTCGTTGCTATTGTCAGAAGCATTCAAATCATCTGACGATGGTGTTTACCTGCACACAAGGAGCGACGGGAAACTGTTCAACCTCGCACGTCTCCGGGCAAAGACTAGAGTGCGTAAAGTCCTCATCAGAGAGATGCTCTTTGCAGATGATGCTGCTCTGGCCGCACCATCAGAGGAAGCACTACAGAGGCTGATCAACAGCTTTTCTGATGCATGCAAAGACTTTGGCTTAACTATAAGCCTCAAGAAGACCAACATTATGGGACAAGATATGCGCAACATTCCAAGGATCTCCATTGGAAACCACACCCTGCAAGTTGTTGAGAACTTCACCTATCTTGGCTCAACCATATCCAGCAATCTCTCTCTCGATGCCGAGCTCAACATCCGCATCGGCAAAGCATCTACAACGATGGCTAGACTCTCCAAGCGTGCTTGGGAGAACACACTGCTAACCATCAACACAAAAATGAAGATCTATCAAGCCTGTGCTCTCAGCACTCTACTTTATGGCAGCGAGTCATGGACCTCGTATGCACGCCAAGAGCGCCGTTTGAACTCTTTCCATCTTCGGTGCCTGAGGCGGATTCTGGGAATCAAATGGCAGGATCGCATCCCGAATAAGGATATCCTCGAGAAAACAGGAATGAAGACAATCTTCGCTCTCCTTACACAACGACGTCTGAGATGGCTTGGCCATGTAAGTCGAATGGATGACAGTCGCATTCCAAAAGACATCCTGTACGGTGAACTGGCCTCTGGAACAAGGGCTGTGGGAAGACCTGTCCTTCGTTTTAAAGATGTGTGTAAGCGTGATATGAAGGCCAGTGACATCAACCCATTAAACTGGGAAGCTTCTTCAGCTGAACGTGGGAAATGGAGGAAGTTAGTGAAGGAGGGCGTACATCAGAGTGACTTAAGAAGAGTAAGACAGTGGGAGGAGAAGCATGAACGTAGAAAGCGAGCAGTCACACCCCCACTGAATCAACCAACAATACAATATGTATGCAGGAACTGCAACAAAGCATGCCTGTCAAGAATTGGCTTATATAGTCACAACAGGCGTTGCACATGACATGAATTGACATTTGTGCGCAAAACTCTATTGTCTCTCGAGACAGACAGATGCCAGATATATATATATATATATATATATATATATATATATATATATATATATATATATATATGTATACATCCATCCATCCATCCATTTTCTACCGCTTATTTCCTTTGGGGTCGCGGGGGGCGCTGGAGCCTATCTCAGCTACAGCGTACACCCTGGACAAGTCGCCACCTCATCGCAGGCCCAACACAGATAGACAGACCACATTCACACTCATATACCGTATTTTTCGGACTATAAGTCGCAGTTTTTTTCATAGTTTGGCCGGGCTCCAGTGCGATTTATATATGTTTTTTTCCTTCTTTATTACGCATTTTCGGCAGGTGCGACTTATACTCCGGTGCTACTTATACTCCGAAAAATACGGTATATGAAATACTTGACTTGGTGAATTCTAGCTGTAAATATACTCCTCCCCTCTTAACCCCCCCCCCCCCCCCCCCCCCACCTCCCGAAATTGGAGGTCTCAAGGTTGGCAAGTATGGTGGTCAAATACCCAGCCAGAATTATGATGAATGTGTTTCACCCTAAAAAATAGTTAAAATACATTATTAAGGGCACATAGTTGAAATGGCATCCTATGATGACGAGTTTCTGTTCGTGACTGTATATTATTATATATCTGCAAAGGGCAGGCTGACTTCTTCCATTTTAATTTCCTGTATTGTGTTGACCCGGTGCCTCAGCACTAATCTTGCTAAAGTATATATTTTTACAATGATTACATCAAAAATGTCATGTCAATCTTACCGCTTCCTGACGTGCAGAGCTCAGAATTCTTTTTAGACCTCTCTTCAACCACATAACCCCTGGCAGCCGGGGGCATGGAGCAGGTGTGCACATAACTACCAAAGGACATGAGAAGATGAACTGTAGATCAGAGGGAAGGGGGTTAAGTCAAATGATTAGCGGGAGGACAAATAGATGGCCAATGCTACTCGCGTAACAGGGTGTGAATACAAGAGGTGAAAGGTTAGAGGAGGTGATGATGAGTCAAAAGATGAAAGCCAGAGAATAAAAAGTAAACAGGGATACTGAGATCAAAATTAAAAAACTATCTTTTTTTTAAGATATTTAAGTTTACACTTAAACAGGGTTGTCCAAACCTTATCCACCGTGGGCCTCACAATAAAAATGCAAAGTGTGTGGGTGGCCATTTTGCTATTTTTAAAATCTTGTAAAAAAAAAAGCTAAAACAGACATTATATATACCGTATTTTCCGCACTATAAGGCGCACCTAAAAACCACAAATGTTCTCAAAAGCTAACAGTGCGCCTTATAACCCGGTGCGCTTTATTACGATTCATTTTCATAAAGTTTCGATCTCGCAACTTCGGTAAACAGCCGCCATCTTTTTTCCCGGTAGAACAGGAAGCGCTTCTTCTTCTACGCAAGCAACCGCCAAGGTAAGCACCCGCCCCCATAGAACAGGAAGCGCTTCTTCTTCTACTGTAAGCTACCGCCCGCCCCCGGAAGAAGAAGAAAAAACGCGCGGATATCACCGTACGTTTCATTTCCTGTTTACATCTGTAAAGACCACAAAATGGCTCCTACTAAGCGATCCGGTTCATAAAAAGACGCAATCTCTCCATCCGCACACGGATTACTACCGTATTTCACAGCAACTGATATTCCTGTGAACCGCACTGTGGAACGGGAGCACGTACGGTGAATATTCGCACCACAGGGAATGAGAAGTCATCCTTCACTGTGGTTCTAGCTTGCCATGCTAACTTCCACCCATGGTGATATTCAAAAGGAAGACCTTGCCAAAAGAGACCTTTCCAGCCGGCGTCATCATAAAAGCTAACTCGAAGGGATGGATGGATGAAGAAAAGATGAGCGAGTGGTTAAGGGAAGTTTACGCGAAGAGGCCGGGTGGCTTTTTTCACACAGCTCCGAAGGCGAACACACCTTCACTAAGACGGGCAGACAGCGCCGGACGACATACGCCAACATTTGCCAGTGGATCGTAAATGCCTGGGCAGATATTTCGGTCACAACTGTGGTCCGAGCTTTCCGGAAGGCAGGATTCACAGAACAACAGCGACACTGACTCCCGATGACTTCGACGAGACGGAACCGGCCATTTTGGATACCACGCTTGCGCAACTTTTCAATTCGGACACCGAAGACGAAGAATTCGAAGGATTTACGAAGGAAGAATAACTTCAGAAGGTGAGCGCTATGTTTATTTTGTGTGTTGTGACATTAACGTTCGAGCAACATTATGTTACTATTGCTCTACACCATTTTGAATTTTACTATGTTTGTGATTGCACATTTGCGTACATTTTGGGACAGAGTTGTTAGAACGCTGGTTTTCAATATATTATTAAAGTTTGACTGAACTATCTGACTGTTTTTTTGACATTCACTTTAGCGCAGCGTTTTTTTGACATTCACTTTAGCGCAGCGTAGGCGCGGCTTATAGTCCGGGGCGGCTTATTGGTGGACAAAATTATGAAATATGTAATTCATAGAAGATGCGGCTAATAATCCGGTGCGCCTTATAGTGCGGAAAATACGGTATACAAACCCCAAAACCAGTGACATTGGCGCGTTGTGTAAATCGTAAATAAAAACAGAATTCAATGATTTGCAAATCCTTTTCAACCTATACTCAATTGAATAGACTGCAAAGACAAGATACTTAACGTTCAAAATGGAAAACGTAGTTATTTTTTGCAAATATTAGCTCATTTGGAATTTGATGTGTGCAACATGTTTCAAAAAAGCTGGCAAAACTGGCAAAAAAGACTGAGAAAGTTCAGGAATGCTCATCAAACATTTCTTTAGAACATCTCACAGGCTAATTGGGAACAGGTAGGTGCCATGATTGGGTATAACAGCAGCTTCCATGAAATGCTCAGTCATCCACAAACAAGGATGGGGCGAGGGTCATCACTCTGTGAACAAATGCGTGAGCAAATGGTCGAACAGTTTAAGAACAACATTTCTCAACAACCAATTTCAAGGAATTTAGGGATTTCATCATCTAAGATATGTAATATCATCAAAAGGTTCAGGGAACCTGGAGAAATCACTGCACGTGACATTGAATGCCCGTGACCTTGGATCCCTCACTGCATCAAAAAGCGACATCAGTATGTAAAGGATATCACCACATGGGCTCAGAAAACCACTGTCAGTAACTACAGTTTGTCGCTACATCTGTAAGTGCAAGTTAAAACTCTTCTATGCAAAGCGAAAGCCATTTATCAACAACACAGAAACGCTGGGTTGATACTTAACCTGCGCCTCTGTTTAGGTGGATGAAATTTGTCACCTTCATCAGCGCTGATTTCCTCATTGGAACGTACCAAACACACTGTTAAACAGGAGAAAGTCACTGAGCTGTTGGTATACAACTTTTTTCTAGGACTTTGCCCAAAAATGGCAGATTTGGTATGGGCCGATAGTTCTTCGGTACTGTGGGATCAAGACTACTCCTCTTTAGGAGGGGCTTAATGACAACAGTTTTTCAAGGCCTTTGAAAATGTTCCAGCCTGAAGTAATATGTTAACTAGACGAGAGAATTGTGGTAACAAACTGCTCAGCACATATTTTAGAAATCTAGTGGGTAACTCATCAAGGCAGCATGTTGATGGACTCAGACTGTGGATGATTTCTTTAACTTGTTTGTTAGTGACAGGAGTGAGATGTGCCAGCTCTCATTGACTATTTGACTGCATAGTAACTATTTGTTTCCCAGGAATTATTGCATGTTTAATGTCTTGAACTTTATCATGAAATAATATTGCAAACTCATTGTACTTTGGTGTAGAAATTAGTTATATTGGAAGTGAAATTGGAGACATTGTTAATCGGTTTACTGTAGCAAACAGGACACGAGGGTTGTTACTACAGTTTGGGCTGATTTCAGAAAAAATATGTTTCACTTGTTCTACAGAAAGTCTGGTTGAACTCATTTAACTTTTCTTTGTAAATCTCATAATGAGTTTGGAGCTTTGATTTTCACCATTTCCGTTCGGCTCTGTGATCTCCCTTATCTGTTCCCAGACCGAGTCTTCATTTCCCCATGGCGCCTTTTGCCTTGTTTTAACCATTCTAACCTTGACAGGAGCAATGGTGTCCAAAACATTTACAACACATGAGCAAGTCATCAACATTAACGTATGGGGTGTTTTCAAACCAAATCATTTCCACAAACTGTGTCTTTATGCCATCATTTATGAGTCTTCCCCTAACAACCGCAGACCAAACTGTTGGTTTGCGTCTAACAGACAAGTGGAAGAAAACACATAATTGATCTGATAAAGAAGCATCGATAACATTCATGTTTGAAATAGCGAGACCCTCGGTAATGATCAAATCAAGAATGTGGCCTCTTCTGTGGGTGGGCTCGTTTACATGCTGAGTTAGACCCAGCATTTCAAGGACAGCACTGAGTTCTTTAGCATGCCTGTCATTGGCTTCGTCTACATGCACATTTAAGTCCTCTGTGATGATCAAACATTCAAAGTCAGTGCACTCAACTGAAAGTAATTCCATCCACCCATCCATTTTATACCGCTTGTCCCTTTTGGGGTCGTGGGGGGTGCTGGAGCCTATCTCAGCTGCATTCGGGCAGAAAGCGGTGTACCATAAAATCATAAATACATTTATTTAAATGATGTGGTTGTTTGTAGATAGTAAAATATTGTTTGGATGATTGTTGTTTCTCTAATTTGCATGACACATACTCAAATGATGAAAAAACCCCAAATGACAATTTGTGGGTGCGGATATTTCCCCTGAATATGGCACAAACAGCCCCTCTGGTTTTACCGCGTCTCAAACAAATAGTCAAAGTCAGGTTGGCTAGTTTCAATCAGAGCTGCATTTGCTGCGGTTATGTGGAGCCATGTCTTAATTAAGAACATAAAAAATCAAAATTGTAAGAGAAAATTAAATTAATAATTAATTACTTAAAGATATGACATTGAGTAGTGCGTGTTTGAGATTAGCTAGAGTTGCCCTGGACATTGTATTCTTCAAAGGAATGTGGATTACATTACTCTGATCATATAATCTCACTGTCTGTCTTTTAGCTAATCTATGTGCGTTGATAGTAGTTATTGTTTTAGAAGAGAGCACTTCCCTGTTGGGCCTCTGGTTGTTGTGATATTTATCAGCACAGAGGCCCTGAGCATCCTAGACAACAGCATTGACGCTGTTGGGAATAACAGCTATGGGCAACGTTGGCGGGGGCCAGGCTGCGGCCTCTTTGGTTAGTTGATCAGGCTGAGGAGGAAGAGAGGCAGAAATTTTTTTTTACTAATCCTTGATCGCGCCATGTCCGGAGTAAGGGGAATCATTTTAATCCCTGATTTCACCAAGCTCCCAAGATGGTCAGGAAGTCTCCTGGGTGATGGTGGAGAGGAGAAAGACAATGAAGCATCTCTGTAGGCTGTAGAGCAGCAAGTGGGATCCAGGTTTGTGGCGAGGGCCGTGATGAAGTTGATGACGATGGAGGAGTTTCTGCATCAGAATCCTGCATGCGAGATACAGGAGGTGCTGCTTTGGTTGCTGTGGCTGGGTCCTTTGCTGGGTTCTGAGGTGGCAGCGGAGGAAAAGTTCCTCTTCAGCTCCCCTTCTCTCCCCGGTCCAGGCCTACTCTGATGCCTCAGAGCGTGGAGGAGGTGATCTGTCAGTCGTCTCACTCCACCTCTGTTCAGGTGTGGGCCTTTTCCTTGAAACAGATCCTTTCTTTGCCAGAAGAGATTGAAGTTGTCAATAAAATGCAGTCCTCTGGACTCATAGACTCTGGACAACCATGTATTAAGCTGAAGCAGCCGGCTGATTTTGTTTATCCTCCTGTCGATGTTTGGGAGAGGTCCATTGATAAACGTAGATAATTATACTTTATCAACAAAATAGTTTCTTAAAATCTTTCTTCAGGATTTCAAAATGTTGGTTTCTGATGTCCACAGCAACCACATGCACAAGCAGCTGTTTGATTCCTCTGTGTTTTGCCCGGACCTCAGTTAGCTGCTTTGTGATGTCTGAGATGGTGGCACTTGGAAGGCTGCATGTAACCATTATGTTCAGGTTTACAGTATGTTCGATATGGCGCCATCTCCAAACAGAAGTGTATCGTTGACCTTGGTACAGGTGCGTTTGACACTTTGTGCTCATTTCTTTTTGTTTGTGATATTCAGTCACATTTGGCTGTGACAGTAGCTAACATCTGTTTGTCAACTTTATTCTGGGTGATTGGCTTTGGATACCAATGTTCTGGTTTGGTTTTGGTTTAGCACCAAGTTCATTGCAGGTATCTCTACAGAGTCTTGGAAAAGACATAGTAACATTTAGTCTTCGGCTGTGTCTTTTTTCACCCTTTGAGGAGGTAAATGATTGATTTTTACTACTGGATTCCACTGGGAGTGTCTAATGGAGTCCTTGTTTGCTTTCCAGGGGAAAAAAATCCAAGCTTTTAGCGCACACATTTCTTGTTGATAATTCCCAACACTTTTCACAGGGAGCCATTGTTTGGGTTACTCCTTCAGCCTGAGAGGGTTGTTGTCACTGACTCGTCAGATGGATTGTAAAAAGCATAAAAAGTAAATTAATTCAAAAAGTTTAAAAATGATTCAGAGTCTTGGTTCACTTAAAAGAAAAGGAATACAATTATATCCAAGACTTTTAGAATAATTTAAATGCGAATAAAGCAACAAGCAAACAGGAGGAAACAGACACTTACTTTTAACAAACAATTAGGTAACAATTAGAGATGCTACCTCAGTAGAAGCATTTAAGTCCCATCTTAAAACTCATTTGTATACTCTAGCCTTTAAATAGCCCCCCTGTTAGACCAGTTGATCTGCCGTTTCTTTTCTTTTCTCCTCTGCTCCCCTTTTCCTTGAGGGGAGGGGGGCACAGGTCCGGTGGCCATGGATGAAGTGCTGGCTGTCCAGAGTCGGGACCCGGGGTGGACCGCTCGCCTGTGCATCGGCTGGGAACATCTCTACGCTGCTGACCCGTCTCCGCTCGGGATGGTGTCCTGCTGGCCCCACTATGGACTGGACTCTCACACTATTATGTTGGATCCACTATGGACTGGACTCTCACAATATTATGTCAGACCCACTCGACATCCATTGCTTTCGGTCTCCCCTAGAGGGGGGGGGTTACCCACATATGCGGTCCTCTCCAAGGTTTCTCATAGTCATTCACATCGACGTCCCACTGGGGTGAGTTTTTCCTTGCCCGTATGTGGGCTTTGTACCGAGGATGTCGTTGTGGCTTGTGCAGCCCTTTGAGACACTTGTGATTTAGGGCTATATAAATAAAGATTGATTGATTGATTGATTAATGGTCCTACAATATGATCATGTTATTCTGTCTTATTCTGTGATATTTCCACCTAAATAAATGTTTTCTGGTGGATTAAAATCAAGTGTATTATAATGGCACAGGCGATATCACTGAGACTAGGTTTTAATACTGAAGGCATGCCTGCCACTGCCCGCTGGATCCCTCATCGGGTAATTACAGTTCACTACACAATATTACCATTGCTATGGTATATTCTTTTATAACCTGTTCTGATTGATAATCCGCATTTACAGAATGTTTTACAGGCTGAATATTACACTTTGTTAATAAGTAGGTAGAGGATGTTAAAAAATTGTCATGAAGAGGTATGAATGCCATTAACTTGCACTACTGTGTAGAAGTTTGGGGTAATAACTACATAAGCACACTATATTCACTCATCATCCTGCAGAAGGGTCATTCATAAGGCAGGATATAGGGATCACACACCTTTAAAGGCCTACTAAAACCCACTACTACCGACCACGCAGTCTGATAGTTTATATATCAATGATGAAATCTTAACATTGCAACACATGCCAACACGGCCGGGTTAGCTAACTAAAGTGCAATTTTAAATTTTGCGCGAAATATCCTGCTGAAAACGTCTCTGTATGATGACGTCTGCGCGTGACGTCACGGATTGTAGAGGACATTTTGGGACAGGATGGTGGCCAGCTGTTAAGTCGTCTGTTTTCATCGCAAAATTCCACAGTATTCTGGACATCTGTGTTGGTGAATCTTTTGCAATTTGTTCAATGAACAATGGAGACAGCAAAGAAGAAAGATGTAGGTGGGAAGCGGTGTATTGCGACCGGCTGCATCAACACAAACACAGCCGGTGTTTCATTGTTTACATTCCCGGAAGATGACAGTCAAGCTTTACCATAGGTCTGTGGAGAACTGGGACAACAGAGACTCTCACCAGGAGGACTTTGAGTTGGATACGCAGACACGGTACCGTGAGTGCGCATGCAGCTGCGGCTTCCAAACATTTGATCGCTTGCCCATACGTGCGTGCCGCTATGTGCATGTCACGTACGTAACTTTGGGGACTTTGGGGAAATATATGTGCTGTATGAACTTTGGGGAGGTGAACGGTACTTTGGGCTGTGGGATTGAGTGTGTTGTGCAGGTGTTTGAGTTGTATTGACGGGTTATATGGACGGGAGAGGAAGGTGTTTGGGGCTTCACGGTGGCAGAGGGGTTAGTGCATCTGCCTCACAATACGAAGGTCCTGAGTAGTCTTGGGTTCAATCCTGGGCTCGGGATCTTTCTGTGTGGATTTTGCATGTTCTCCCCGTGACTGCGTGGGTTCCCTCCGGGTACTCCGGCTTCCTCCCACCTCCAAAGACATGCACCTGGGGATAAGTTGATTGGCAACACTAAATTGGCCCTAGTGTGTGGATGTGAGTGTGAATGTTGTCTGTCTATCTGTGTTGGCCCTGCGATGAGGTGGCGACTTGTCCAGGGTGTACCCCGCCTTCCGCCCGATTGTAGCTGAGATAGGCTCCAGCGCCCCCCGCGACCCCAAAGGGAATAAGCGGTAGAAAATGGATGGATGGAGGGAGGTGTTTGTTATGCGGGATTAATTTGTGGCATATAAAATATAAGCCTGGTTGTGTTGTGGCTAATAGAGTATATATATATGTCTTGTGTTTATTTACTGTTTTAGTCATTCCCAGCTGAATATCAGGTCCCCCCCGCCTCTCACAGCATCTTCCCTATCTGAATCGCTCCCACTGCCCTCTAGTCCTTCACTCTCCCTTTCCTCATCCACAAATCTTTCATCCTCGCTCAAATTAATGGGGAAATTGTCGCTTTCTCGGTCCGAATCGCTCTCGCTGCTGGTGGCCATGATTGTAAACAATGTGCAGATGTGCGGAGCTCCACAACCTGTGACGTCACGCTACTCGTCTGCTACTTCCGGTACAGGCAAGGCTTTTTTATCAGCGACCAAAAGTTGCGAACTTTATCATCGATGTTCTCTACTAAATCCTTTCATCAAAAATATGGCAATATCGCGAAATGATCAAGTTTGACACATAGAATGGACCTGCTATCCCCGTTTGAATAAGACAATCGCATTTCAGTAGGCCTTTAAAGGAATGTATAGAAATGTAATTTTAACACAAAAAAAAACAGCAAATTGAACTGTGAAGTTAAATGAGCAACAAACGTGTACTATTTGACTTTTTTAAATACATTTAAAAAATGTTTGCGGTGTGGTTTGGGGCCGTATGTGTGAGCGAAAGACTCCAAGGACAAGAAGCTGTGGTATGTGAGACTGGAACGCTACTTTCTCGACATCGTCTCCTGATGCCAGTGTAAACACTGCATCTCATTTAAGCTAATTGGGTTTGTAGTCAAGATAAATAATGTAAAAAGAAACCACTTTACCATTTTGCGAGACCTTTTCCCAGTCACTGCGATATGGTTTTATTTTACCAAGCTAAAGATAAATGTGAAAATTGTACTTCACTCAATCAAATACACATTTTTTTAATAGTCTGTCTCTTGCTGTTAAGATATACCTTCCCCCAAAATACAGTGGTACTTTGGGGTATTCGCGCCTCATCTTACAAGTTTTTCGGAATACCTGCTATCCCTCAGCTAATTCTTAAGCTTTCGGTCGGTTACAAGCTTTTTTTTTCCAACCATGGAAACAAAGTGAATGTGAAGGATAGTGCTGGGGAGAATAAGTGGCTGGTAGTCATTGAATTTAAGAAATAAATCATCAGAAACACGACAGGGCGTGTCACAGACTTTGCAAAGTAGCTTGAGTGTAGGACTGCTTGTCTGCCCCATACTGAAGCAAAATATGTAAAGAACACCAGCTAAAGTAATTATTTAATTATGGACATTTAACCTTGAACATATGGAGAAGCTTTTTTTTTTGATTGAATGAAACTTTTATTAGTAGATTGCACAGCACAGTACATATTCCGTACAATTGACCACTAAAAGGTAGCACCCGAATAAGTTTTTCAACTTGTTTAAGTCGGGGTCCACGTAAATCAATTCATGGTAGCTGCTGATGGTGTGTTTGACGGAGAAGCAGCTTGAAGGAAATATTGTAGAAGCCACTCTTCAAGGTAAATTATGTACATTATTATCACATTAATTTATAAAAAATACTCATTATGTAGTTGTTAGAAGTAGATTATATCCAATATTTGTCATCTAAAAGTTTGTTTTTCTTGTAAAAAGGCAAGTTAAATGTTAAAATTGTGCTGTTTAGAAGGTCCAAAAATGGATTAATACGGGTTTTTTGAGATGCAATATCTGTCACCGCATCAATTAAGCTTGGATCCTGACTTTAAATTTTTTTGGGGGATACTAAGTTTCTCAGTTAAATTCTAGCATTAAGCAAAACTTTGCCTTCCGAGCCAGCTTCACATACCATCCCACTGCTAGTTGGTGTAGGGAATGCCACAGTGAACCCGGTAAGATCCACCCAACACTCGGGGTCTCACTTGCCAGCATGAGCCAGCTCGTTGCTAGACAGAGAAAAAACATTGTTTTTCCAACTCTGGGTCCAAATAAGGGGAGTTTGAAGGACAGTGCTGAGAAGAAGAAAAATCGGCTAATACCTACTAAATAAATTAATAAAACCATAGAAAAACATAACCAAGGTGTGCTAGCGAAGCAGTACAAGAAGCACACTGCTGCAATCTGCACCATGCTGAAGCAGAATTAGTTGATAAAGGCTATAATAAGGGTAGCTAGCGGTGCTAAAATATATTTGAAAGACGAGACTGTGTAGAAGCTGCTGATGGTGTGTTTGACCAAAAAGCTGCTCGCAGAAGTCCACTCTCCAAGGTGAATGCTGCACAATATTGCATTACTTCATAAAACTACTGTAATGCATTCGATCATATTGTTTCCATACAATATGACTTATCTACGAGTTTTTCTTATTAAAAAGCATGTTACATGTTTAAATGGTGGTGTTTTTTTAGGGGGGGGGGACATAGAAAGGATTCATGCGGTTTTAATTAATTTCAATGAGGAACATTGATTTAACTCGTAAGACATGCCAGAGTGTTGATGTCCCGGTCAGGGGGTAAACATCCAAAATCAGCAGGGGCTCAAATACAAATGTATGTCCCCCACTGTATGAGTTATTATTGTCTACAATAAAAAAAATATATATATAAAATGTATTCAACGCTTGAAATTTAGAGATGTGGACTTACGAATAAAATACTATATTAGTGTTGTAACTATACCAATATTTTGGTACCGGTACTAAAATTATTTCGATACTTTTTGGTACTTTTCTAAATAAAGGGGACCACAAAAAATTAGCATTATTTGCTTTATTTTAACAAAAAAAATCTTAGGTTACATTAAACATATGTTTCTTATTGCAGTTAAGTCCTTAAATAAAATAGTGAACATATTAGACAACTTGTCTTTTAGTAGTAAGTAAACAAACAAAGGCTCCTAATTAGTCTGCTGACATATGCAGTAACATATTGTATCATTCATCATTCTATTATTGTGTCAACACTATTAAGGACAAGTGGCATAACATTAATTATTAATCTACTTGTTCATTTACTGTTTATATCTGCTTACTTTCTCTTTTATCATGTCCTATCTGCACCACTTGTGTTAAAATGTAATAAACACTTATTATTCAGTTTTTTTAGATACTTAAAATTAGTTTTGGATGATACCACAAATTTGGGTATCAATCCGATACCAAGTAGTTACAGGATCATACATTGGTCATATTCAAAGTCCTCATGTGTCCAGGGACATACAGTATTTCCTGAGTTTATAAACATAATATACATTTAAAAAAAACGAAAGAAGATGTTGTGATGCCAAAAATTATCATCATAGTAGTATCGACTAGATACACTACTGTACTTGGTATCATTACAGTGGATGTTAGGTGTAGATCCACCAATGGCGTTTGTTTACATTTTGACGCCGGTGAGCTACGGTGTGTAGTGAAGCATGTTTAGCTATTCTTCGTCCTGCATGGATGATACTTGTAAGAAACGTACTTTATTTGTCGCCATGGAGGCGAGGATTAGTGATTTAGAAGTAGCTAAAACACTGCCGACAGCGGCTGGACTTTAGCCGCTAGCTAGATAGCCATGTTTTAAAGCACCTCTTTCTGAGGGAGTTTCAGTGTTATAACTTCACCTTTATCTTTAGTTTTTAAGCCAAAATGTGTCCGTTCTCCCTTTTCTGTCTACACAATGTGTCTGCTTGTAAGTACTCAGTGATTGTGCGCTGCCGAACATGCTCTTCGGCTCGTAAAACCAGCAGTGACTCGACGTGACGACAACGCGGGCGAGGGGGGGTTGGCGGACCGGTACTTTTCGGAGGCGGTATAGTACCGAATATGATTCATTAGTATCGCGGTACTATACTAATACTGGTACACTGTACAATCCTCGTGTTAACTAAAACAAATCATTAAATAAAACTAAATCTTTGGTTTAAGATAAAGCAAAAAAAACAAACTAAAACAACAACAAAAAAGACTATTTGCAATAAAACGTACAATTTAAATAACATCGACAAATTAAATTACACAACAAAAATAAACACAGTGTTGTTTGAAGATATTTAATCTTACTTTATGTAGCGTAGAGCCTTTCAATCGATTCCTTGGCTTTGGTTCCTGACATACTTCACATTTTGTGGTTACGGAGTTTCTCCTCCATCATCTCGCCCCCTTTTTTTCGCTTTGGCATTTACAGTGGAAGCCTGAAAAAGTTTTTTGCCGTTCATCTTCACTTACATCTCCCCTCTCTCATCAGACTCCGTAATGTCTCACTGATTGCATTCCCCCCCGACTAATCTAATTTTCCTAGAATACCCGCACATCCCCCAACCCTCTTGGAGAGGATCCACATCACATCCATTTCCATGCACACCCCCAACCCCCCCCCCCCCCCCCCCCCACCCTTCGCCATGACAGCACATTCTAATTTTGGGTCGAAAGCACCCATAAGCCACCGCTGCCTTAACCACTGCGATCATGTTACGGCCTTCACATAAACAAAACTTGCTTCAACTAACTGCTCAGACGTCGTCGTGCGTCCACACAAAGCAGCAGGAAGAAACCCTCTCAAATCCTAACCTTGCAATTAAGATAACGTTAATACACTGTTGGGATGGTGTCATTAATTGTCCCGCAGCAAATGCAATTAGCCCCAGCATCAAAAGCAATGACCGTTGCCAGACGACACTAATTTGTTCCAGATTTGTCGCACCTTTGCAACAAGCTCCATAGGACCTGGTATTAGACTTCAACTCCCATGGTGCTTTGCTAAGTTGATCAATGGTTCTGCAGATCTTAAAGGCCTACTGAAACCCACTACTACCGACCACGCAGTCTGATAGTTTATACATCAATGATGAAATTTTAACATTGCAACACATGCCAATACGGCCGGGTTAGCTTACTAAAGTGCAATTTTAAATTTTGCGCGAAAAATCCTGCTGGAAACGTCTCGGTATGATGATGTCAGCGCGTGACGTCACGGATTGTGCAGGACATTTTGGGACAATTTTGGGCTATTAAGTCGTCTGTTTTCATCGCAAAATTCCACAGTATTCTGGACATCTGTGTTGGTGAATCTTTTGCAATTTGTTCAATGAACAATGGAGACAGCAAAGAAGAAAGCTGTAGGTGGGAAGCGGTGTATTGCAGCCGACTGCAGTAACACAAACGCAGCCGGTGTTTCATTGTTTACATTCCCGGAAGATGACAGTCAAGCTTTACCATTGGCCTGTGGAGAACTGGGACAACAGAGACTCTTACCAGGAGGACTTCGAGTTGGATACGCAGACACGGTACCGTGAGTACGCATGCAGCTGCGGCTTCCAAACATTTGATCGCTTGCCCGTACGTGCGTGCCACTATGTGCATGTCACGTATGTAACTTTGGGGACTTTGGGGAAATACATGTGCTGTATGAACTTTGGGGAGGTGAACGGTACTTTGGGCTGTGGGATTGAGTGTGTTGTGCAGGTGTTTGTGTTGTATTGGCGGGTTATATGGACGGGAGGGGTGAGGTGTTTGTTATGCGGGATTAATTTGTGGCATATTAAATATAAGCCTGGTTGTGTTGTGGCTAATAGAGTATATATATGTCTTGTGTTTATTTACTGTTTTAGTCATTCCCAGCTGAATATCAGGTCCCACCCGCCTCTCACAGCATCTTCCCTATCTGAATTGCTCCCACTGCCCTCTAGTCCTTCACTCTCACTTTCCTCATCCACAAATCTTTCATCCTCGCGCAAATTCATGGGGAAATCGTCGCTTTCTCGGTCCGAATCGCTCTCGCTGCTGGTGGCCATGATTGTAAACAATGTGCAGATGTGAGGAGCTCCACAACCTCTGAAGTCACACTACTCGTCTGCTACTTCCGGTACAGGCAAGGCTTTTTTTATCAGCGACCAAAAGTTGAGAACGTTATCGTCGATGTTCTCTACTAAATCATTTCAGCAAAAATATGGCAATATCGCAAAATGATCAAGTATGACACATAGAATGGACCTGCTATCCCCGTTTAAATAAGAAAATCGCATTTCAGTAGGCCTTTAAAGGTCATGATCCAGTGGGTCTAACAGACAGTCCAGACTAAACAAGCATGTATCTTGTCATGATAAATAACATATTGTTTATAAAATCAAAAATGGAGTTCAATCGAAAAACAGCTGTTGGTTAAACACTAAAACGTGTAAACATGTTTTGGGTCGATCCTAGCACAAATGCACTCACATCGTTTAAATTAAAAATGAGTTCCGATTCTTAACGGTTATCACACCCCTAATAGAATTAAATTGGTTGTACTTCTATACAGACTGACATAGTTGAATCCCTCCCATAAATTTGTGATGTTGCTGTCACACCCATTCAACCAATCCGGGAAGTCCCAAGTTAAGAAAAGGAAAAAAAAAAAACTTTTTTTATTTTTTTTATTATAATTTTTTAAAACCTGTCCTTTCTAATCAATTTTCTACCACTTGTTTCTCTCAGTGTGTCCTAGCCGCTCAGGCAAATCATATTGTATAAAAATAAATAATCCCATCTGTAACGTGACATCATCGTGCTCGGAATATATATATATACCGTATTTTCCGCACTATAAGGCGCACCTAAAAACCACAATTTTTCTCAAAAGCTGACAGTGCGCCTTATAACCCGGTGCGCTTTATTACGATTCATTTTCATAAAGTTTCGGTCTCGCAACTTCGGTAAACAGCCGCCATCTTTTTTCCCGGTAGAACAGGAAGCGCTTCTTCTTCTACGCAAGCAACCGCCAAGGAAAGCACCCGCCCCCATAGAACAGGAAGCGCTTCTTCTTCTACTGTAAGCAACCACCCGCCCCCGGAAGAAGAAGAAAAAACGCGCGGATATCACCGTACGTTTCATTTCCTGTTTACATCTGTAAAGACCACAAAATGGCTCCTACTACGCGACAAGGATCCGGTTCATAAAAAGACGCAATCTCTCCATCCGCACACGGATTACTACCGTATTTCACAGCAACTGATATTCCTGTGAACTGCACTGTGGAACGGGAGCACGTACGGTGAATATTCGCACCACAGGGAATGAGAAGTCATCCTTCACTGTGGTTCTAGCTTGCCATGCTAACTTCCTCCCATGGTGATATTCAAAAGGAAGACCTTGCCAAAAGAGACCTTTCCAGCCGGCGTCATCATAAAAGCTAACTCGAAGGGATGGATGGATGAAGAAAAGATGAGCGAGTGGTTAAGGGAAGTTTACGCGAAGAGGCCGGGTGGCTTTTTTCACACAGCTCCGAAGGCGAACACACCTTCACTAAGACGGGCAGATAGCGCCGGTCGACATACGCCAACATCTGCCAGTGGATCGTAAATGCCTGGGCAGATAGTTTCGGTCACAACTGTGGTCCGAGCTTTCCGGAAGGCAGGATTCACAGAACTGCTGCACAACAACAGCGACACTGAATCCGATGACTTCGACGAGGCGGAGCCGGCCATTTTTGGATCCCACGCTTGCGCAACTTTTCAATTCGGACACCGAAGACGAAGAATTCGAAGGATTTACGAATGAAGAATAACTTCAGAAGGTGAGCGCTATGTTTATTTTGTGTGTTGTGACATTAACGTTGGAGCAACATTATGTTGCTATTTATTGCTCTACACCATTTTGAATTTTACTATGTTTGTGATTGCACATTTGCGTACATTTTGGGACAGAGTTGTTAGAACGCTGGTTTTCAATATATTATTAAAGTTTGACTGAACTATCTGACTGTTTTTTTGACATTCACTTTAGCGCAGCGTTTTTTTGACATTCACTTTAGCGCAGCGTAGGCGCGGCTTATAGTCCGGGGCGGCTTATTGGTGGACAAAATTATGAAATATGTAATTCATAGAAGGTGCGGCTAATAATCCGGTGCGCCTTATAGTGCGGAAAATACGGTATATATATATATATATATATATATATATATATATATATATATATATATATATATATATAGGCTATTTCATCCCTAATTATTAGTAATTATTAGTATTAATTAATTCAAATGGAACAGTAATTTGACAATAACTTGAGTATTTGCTTTTACTGCCATTTCGTGTCTATTTTTTTAAGTTTGTGTGGTATAAAATGATTAAAACAACACAGTATTTGTTTATCTTTTTTGTTGCAATCCTTTGATTTATTTTAGGAACATTTAAAACATGGATCGACAAATTAACAAAAAAAGTTAATTTTATTGAAATAAAACATCCAAACATTAAAATGTTTCCCGAAACCTCACGGAAAAGCTGCCACAAATTCAGGCAATCACAAAAAATCTTAACCAAAATCTGCAAAATCCGTAAAATCCTGGCGGGACTGATAGATATGGATGGCTGTCCTAGGAGCAATACCTGAGAGGCTGAAGTGAGACTGATATTAATTAATCTGAAAAATATTTTTTAATAGCCCTTTTTTTCAAACTCAAACAAAGAGCTCTCTTATTTCTACATAATGTCCAATTCTTTTCTCAGACAGCAAGAGAAGGGATGGCCGGGACAAAATGTAATTGTAAATCCCTGAAGGCAGCAGGAGCAAGGATTAGCATGTTAACACTATTTTTGTTGCAATCCTCCAAATTGGATTGTTATTTTGCATTCTGCACATCTTCATGTTTTGAGACACAGCCAATAAACCTTTATATAACAAAACCTGTGTCTGCACAGTGGGTGGAGAACAAGTAAAAGGTGACTCTTAAGTTGTTTGTGGGTGATTTGTTCATTCGACGTTAAAGTGCATCCGGCAGTGGAGGCTCCACTAAGGAGTCTTGGAGCACTAGGAGGTTAACCCCTTTACTACTGTTACCCCAGGTGGCCCTTGGCAAAGGCCTAGTACCTGACTGCCCCCTAGCCAGGGATACGGTGAAGACCTCAACGGCTGCAATGGCGGAAGAAGGCACCCCCACATCCATGTGTGACCAGTTATGGGGAAATAACGACCCAAGACCTCAACGGTGCAACAGGCGGAGGATGATTGCTAACCCTATGGAGCGTCACAACGGCTGAGATGGCGGATGAAGGCTGCAGCAGAAAAGGGTCCTCAGTCGTTTTGGACTCCATGCCACTGGACCCTGACCCGGATCTGTCAAGGATCGTGTGGTGACTGTCTGTGCACCAGTCTCCCCACGTTAAACAAAGTCACATACAGGCATCCTATATAAAGGGATACCCCCCTACCAGGAGGATCGTCATACTCGCTTCGCGTGACCGCCGATGATGATGATTTGTTCATTAAAGTATGTCTGTTTGCAAATATTTTCACATTCGTTTTAGTATATTATAGTCAAGATTGGATACCGGTCACATTCAAACTAATACGGAACCAATACTCAGTACCTGGTGTCAGGCTTGTGTGTGTAGTATTTCCTGTCAGTGCTCTTGTTTTGGTTCTGTTTCCTGTTTGTCTCCCTGAGTGCTGTGTCCCCTCAGCTGTGGCTGATTGGCACCTGGCCACACATGGTGTCAATCAGCCAGCTGCTATTTATACCTGCCCTACCCTCCAGTCAATGCTGGATTATTGTCATTGTCGATGTCACTACTACCTGTCATAATACTTGTCGTTGTAGCTCTGTCTACTTTTGTTACTCTGCTCATGTCATAGTTCCTTCGTGTCTCAGTAAGTGTTTTTGTTTCTTGTCGACAGTTAGCATTTGTGCTATTTTAGTTCATAGCCAAGTTTGTTCTCCGCCTTGTGCGCGCCTTTTGTTTGTACCCTTTTGTTTGTTTTTTTTGCTATAGTATTAAATCATGTTTTCTCGCTCAATGCCTGCCGTCATCTCTGCATCTCGGGGTTCGTCACCAGTGTTGGGACTAACGCGTTACAAAGTAACGCGTTACTGTAACGCCGTTACCATCGGCGGTAACTAGTAATCTAACGCGTTATTTTTTATATTCAGTAACTCCGTTACCGTTACTACATGATGCGTTACTGCTTTATTTTGCGTTATTTTTTATGTAGTATCGGCTAGAAACTGAGAAGATCTGAGTGTTGCAGCGCTGCTGAAGAGGCGACAAAAAAGAGGTGCGCCGCGCGCTGTCTGTGTGTACGTGTGTGTGTGCGTGTGTGTGTGGGAGGGGGCGTGTCTGTGTCTACTATCAAGACGTCATGGCGAACCCCGAAGCCGAGTTTCCTAAAATGGAGATATTTTCAGTACGTTTCTTTTATCGACCACAAAGAAAATAACATTTTAGTTGAATGTAAGTTTCAAATATGCTGAAACAGCGACCAAAACAACATGCTTCGACGAAGCTAGTAAAGAGACACACACTTCACTTCCACCTCCAACAGCGGCTGGATTTTAATGAGGCACTGCACACTGAAGGTACACACACTCTGTCAATTCTCTTATATACTCTTTCATTTTAAACTTTTAGAGTGTTTGATTATCACATCACTCTAAATGTTTAGACTATAAAGTTCACAAACCTAAAGAGGGATACTAGTGGGCCAGGCTAATATTTCCTTTTCTCTAAACTAAGTGGGGAAATGTGTAGAGTGTTCTGGGCTTCAGACATGATTTTATTTCAGAATTCCTTGAGATAAAAAAACGCCTGGTTAGGCTTTATGTATGTAGTGTGTGCCTTTCTTGTTTTACAGCTATCTTGTTATTATGCTGTTTGTTACTTATGTATGTTAAGTTGCAGCTATTTAAAATAGTTTGGTCAATTTGTTCTGGTCTGAAACAAATTTGCCCTTTAAAACATATCTTTGTCTTTGTGTGTTGTATGTAGAGCACATTGCTTAGCAGAGTTCAGTGATGCAAATGCATGTCAAGTTGATCAACAGATTGTATTATTCTCCAGTGCAATAACAGTACTAAAATGAAGGCTAAAAGGGCATTAAATGGGGCCTTAAAAAAAAAAAAAAAAAAATATATATATATATATAAGTAACTAAATAGTTACTTTTCACAGTAACGCATTACTTTTTGGTTTAAGTAACTGAGTTAGTAACTGAGTTACTTTTGAAATAAAGTAACTAGTAACTGTAACTAGTTACTGGTTTTCAGTAACTAACCCAACACTGTTCGTCACCAATATACCCTGACACTTGGGAATTAACACTGGTACTGTCCTGTGGTTTAATAAGTGTTAACTGTTAAATAACACAATCTTATTGTGTAATGTAACATTTAAAAACACACTCATTAAGGTAACTTTGCTGTCCTGTTGTTATATCTTGTTTTCGTATTACATTTCTGAGTCTGATTTGCAAGTACTATATACTAGACTTTGCATGCAGTTGCAATTAAAAAATGTTAGAGGGCTGTAGTATATACACTACAGTGTGTTACTTAGCTAGAAAGTAGTCTTTGCCATGAAGCCAGCCAAGTCTTATGTTGCGTCCTACAAAGCCGTTCTATTGTAAGTATTGTACTTCTTACACAACAGATGTTTGATTCTAACGTGCATCTTAGTTGTTGGTTTTATTACCAAATTTGGAGGTTTTGAAACACCATGTAAAACTATTCAGGAGCATGTATACGTAAATTAGCATCAAGCTACAGCATTTTGGAAAAGTAGAGCCTTACTGTACGTTCAAGCTTTTTCTTTCAGGCATACTTAAATTGGTTGCCATTGAACATTGCAACATTACCCAGAGCAGGGGTGTCAAACTCGATTTGGCTCAGAAGCCACATGGAGGAAATTCTATTCCCATGTGGGCCGGACTGGTAAAATCATGGCATAATCATTTAAAAATACAACTTCCGGCTGGTTTTCTTTGTTTTTACTTTGGCCCAAAAAGAACAAGCGCATTCTGAAAATGAACACATCACAAAAACTCCTCTTGACAAAACACTTCAAGTTATTTGAAAATTCCGAGGAAAAAAATGGTGCAGTTTCCAAAAACACCATGAAGAACACAATGAACTTAGACTTTGTCTCAGTGTATCTTCAAAGCCATTAAACCAGTGGTTCTTAACCTGGGTTCGATCGAACCCTTGGGGTTCGGTGAGTCGGCCTCAAGGATTCGGCGGAGGTCAAAACACACCCGACTCATCGTGTAAATACAAACTTCTCCCTATCGGCGTATTACGGATACGGCAACATTTGACTGATTTGCAGGTGTGTAATTTGTTGTGAGTTTATGCACTGTGTTGGTTTTGTTCTTTGAACAAGGTGATGCTCATGCACAGTTCATTTTGTGCACCAGTAAAAAAAACATGGTAACACTTTAGTATGGGGAACATATTCACCATCAATTAGTTGCTTATTAACATGCAAATTAGTAACATATTGGCTCTTCACTAGTCATTATTAAGTATTTATTAATGCCTTATTTGGCATGGCCTTACTATAAGCCTAACCCTGGCCCTAACCCTGACCCGAACACTAACCAAATAACTCTAAATTAAGTCTTTGTTATTTAGAATATGTTTCCCATACTAAAGTGTTACCAAAAACATATAACTTTGTCTTGAATTTGAAAAAAAAAACATTTGATTTTTCACTAAAGAAGGGTTCGGTGAATGCACATATGAAACTGGTGGGGTTCGGTACCTCCAACAAGGTTAAGCACCACTGCATTAAACTGTTAGTCACAGCCTATTAAGGATTGAACAAAATACAATAGATAATAAGTAATAAAGCCTTCAAAGTATTAAATAATTAATTTGCCATTTCCCTGTATTAATTCTGTACTAACGCAAGAAACCATACAAACTGAGATAGAAAGGGTTGAGTTACTCCCTGCCTTTAGGCATCACTGTGTATTGATATAAAAATAAAAGCTGTGCAATACATAACCAATTTTAGCAAACCAAATGTATGAACTAAAGAGACTGACAGTATCGCAGTAAATCATTTACTGTTCACTTTCTTTAAATTTCCACAACCGACAATAATCTTCACAGAACTATATCAAGGTGCAGTGTCTCATGTAGCGTGTTGAATGGGGTTACCAATTGTTTATTTTACACCTGAAACATGGCATCTTTTAGCGTTCACAAGGGCATCAATATCAGATGTCATATCTTGAGTGGCAGACAATTTTAGGATGTTATTCATGACATCATTATTCATGCGTTCGTTAAGTCTCGTCTCGATTACTCTACAAATCTAGACATTTCCGGGCCTCCCTATGTCTAGCATTAAAAGATTACAGTTGGTACAAAATGCTGCTGCTAGACTTTTGACAAGAACAAGAAAGTCTGATCATATTACGCCTATACTGGCTCACCTGCACTGGCTTCCTGTGCACTTAAGATGCGACTTTAAGGTTTTACTACTTTCGTATAAAATACTAAAAGGTCTAGCTCCATCCTATCTTGCTGATTGTATTGTACCATATGTCCTGGCAAGAAATATGCGTTCAAAGAACTCCGGCTTGTTAATGATTCCCAGAGCCCAAAAACAGTCTGCAGGCTATAGAGCGTTTTCTATTCGGGCTTCAGTACTCTGGATTGTCCTCCCGGTAACAGTTAGAGATGCTACCTCAGTCCCATTTTAAAACTCATTTGTATACTCTAGCCTTTAAATAGACCCCCCTTTTAGACCCGGTTGATCTGCCGTCTCTTTTCTGCTCTGCCCCCCTGTCCTGCGTGGAGAGGTTATTAGGTGACCACAGATGACGCGCTAGCTGTTCAAAGTCGGGACCCGGGGTGGACCACTCATTTGTGAATCAGTTAGGGACGTCTCTGCGCTGCTGACTTGTCTCCACTCAAGATGATCTCCTGCTGGCCCAAGTATGGACTGGACTCTCACACTATTAACTAGATCCACTCGACGTCCATTGCACCAGAGGGTGGGGGGTCCCCACATTTGCGGTCCCCTCCAATGTTTCTCATTGTATCCCATTGGGTTGAGTTTTTTCTTGCCCTGATGTGGGATCTGAGCCGAGGATGTCGTTGTGGCTTGTGCAGCCCTTTGAGACACTTGTGATTAAGGGCTATATGAATAAACTTTGATTTATTGATTGATTGATTGATTGATATTCAAGTGCTTTTTGCGTGAACCTTGAGCGTAGCTTTGTTTTATTGATTCTCTTTACAGAGAAAACTTGCTCATAAAGATATATGGATTTCCATAACTCCCGTGAATAAATAGAACGATGATCTCTCTGTGTCCACTTTTCTCTTTTTTTTAACAAAAACATTTTGGGTGATTGAGAGTGCTCTAAGCACGATGTGATCATAGCAGAAGATGTAATAGAAGGACGTGTTTTTTGTTTTACTGTGTACCACTTGCTAGGCCCCGGTAAAAAACATTTTCCTGCCTAACAGAATTGCCCTTGCGACATCCAGTGGACACATTGAAAACAGCAGTTTTTTTTATTTAAAAATGCAGCTCATTTTCACAGTTAGCAAACTCATTTTGCGGGCCAGATTAAACCCGTTAGCGGGCCTGATCTGATTTTTCCAACAAAATAATAAACAATAATACCATAATAATACAATTCCAGTTCCAAAACCAAACCAGCAACATTCCGAATAGCAATCAACAGAGCATTTGAGACATGACACAAAACAATCCAATAGTAGTCAAACAAAAAAATAATAATATCAACAACAGTATCAATATTAATAACAATTCCAACATAGCAGTGATTAGAAATCCCTCATTGACATTATCATTACAGCCATTTATTGAAAAAATAAAAACACTAAAAAAATGAACAATAGTGTCACAGTGGCTTACACTTGCATCACATCTCATAAGCTTGACAACACATTGTGTCCAAAAATTTCCACAAAGATAAAAAAAGTCATATTTTAGGTTCATTTAATAGTTAAAACACATGTAAATAATGGATCCCATATTCCAATATATGACTCATTATTATCTACACTAAATGCAGTTTACCATGAATTGATTAACGTGGACCCCGACTTAAACAAGTTGAAAAACTTATTCGGGTGTTACCATTTAGCAGAGGTGTGGACTCGAGTCACATGACTTGGACTCGAGTCAGACTCGAGTCATGAATTTGATGACTTTAGACTCGACTTGACAAAATGTAAAAAGACTTGCAACTCGACTTAGACTTTAACATCAATGACTTGTGACTTCACTTGGACTTGAGCCTTTTGAATTGACATGACTTGACATGACTTGCTACTTTCCCCAAAACCCAAAGATGAAAAAGTTATTCGGGAGCGCTCCGTATTTTTCATTGTGTACTTGTCTATCAGCGTTGCGTGTGTCAGCTGGTGTGCTCTCAGTACAACAGCCAATCAAATTAGATCTACTTTGTTTTCATCACACAGCATTCATCCAATCAAATTGCAGGACAACCAACGAAGAAGACATGTCCAAACCACACGCCAGTGAACAAAAAATGATACCTAAAATAATTTTGTTTTGGGTATAAAAATTACGAGGTGGTCAACACAAAACGGTTTGCAGTATGCAACACATGCGGTTCCAAAATTACTGATGGAGAGGCAACAACTTCCAACTTCGTCCGGCATTTGAAGTTGCACAAAGAACAGTAAGTTTTGAATGTAAGATAACGTTTATTGGCTAAGTAACGTGACTTTTATTTGCTGTGTAGTTAAATCAGTGAGGCTGTAAACTCACTGCTAACGTTATAACGTTATTGCAAACACGGGAATCTGTTGCAGTTCACTACCTTATTCATACTTTTTGTTCAGTGATTTTTTTAAAGCAGGGTTACGTTAGTCAATATATCACACGTAACGTTAGACGGCGGTCAGCAGCACCGCGTATTTTAGCCACCTAAAAAAAGACAAAAATAGTCAAATAAAGGTCAGTTAAATGTATACTATATTATGAATATGTGTACCGTTTTAGCTAGCTTTCTGACATACTGTTGGTTGTTTACCTCAGTGGTCCCCAACCACCGGGCCGCGGCCCGGTACTGGTCCGTGGATCGATTGGTATCGGGCCGCACAAGAAATAATTTTTTCTTTTTTTAATTAAATCAACATAAAAAACACAAGATACACTTACAAGTAGTGCACCAACCCAAAACAACTCTCTCCCCCCTTTTGTTCTGGGCATTGAACATGAAGACTCTTCCTTCACTGTTCCGAGTGGCCATGAGAGTCTTGGCAGTGCCTGCCTCCAGTGCTCCAGTGGAGCGAGTTTTCAGCCATGGTGGCATCATACTACGCCCCCATCGTGCACAAATGACTGACAGACTCTTGGCTAATTTGGTCTTTTGCAAATGCAATGCAGCATAGGGCCCTGACATATAAAAAGTACAACTTTTTTGTTATGTTCACGTATATGTCATGTTTTTTCCAATGTTAACACTTTTGTACAAATAAGTACATTTGCACTTTATTTTTCAATGTGTTTGTTCTGTAAAGGAATGAGTTAATGTTTAAAATGACTGGTTAATAGTGCTATTATACAGTGCAATGTCAGCACAATTTTCTTTCCTGCAATTTAAAATGCACTTGTTTTAATAAATAAATACAGCGTTTGAAAAGCATACACAATCTGTGTTAATATATTAGTCTGTGGTTAAAAGGACTTGAAAGGACTCGAAACTCAAAATGCAGGACTTAGGACTTGACTTGAGACTTTCCAGTCTTGACTTTGGACTTGACTCGGGGCTTGCCTGTCTTGACTCGGGACTTGACTCGGACTTGAGGGCAAAGACTTGAGACTTACTTGTGACTTGTAAAACAATGACTTGGTCCCACCTCTGCCATTTAGTGGTCAATTGTACAGAACATGTACTGTACTGTGCAATCTACTAATAAACGTTTCAATCAATCAATCAATTTTCAATCAATCAAGTTTGTTTCTACTGATATCATTTCCATAGCTTCAGTATACCAGTCAGATCTATCAATAAAAAAATCTATCATTTTTTTTAGTATTACCCTTTTTGTTATGATGCATATTAAAAGAAATGCATTTTTACTCTTTGATGACACGTTACTAAATTGATGCAGATCACCAAGAATACAAGTGTGTCATACTCGATCCGATTTTTGATATCCTTGACCTAGAGACAGTTTAGCTGAGTCTGCGGTAAGTGAGTCTATGTTTAGTCTGCAACTGTTTGTCAGGTCACCAGCAACAAATGTATCGAAATATGGCACTGTTTAATTTTAAATTAATCGATATTAGACAGAATTCAGTCAGTGCCTATACAACAGTGACGTGCGGTGAGGTTCATGGCTGGTGAGGCACTGACTTCATCACAGTCAGATTTACAATCATATGAACCCTAAAGAGTATCTTATTCACCATTTGATTGGCAGCAGTTAACAGGTTATGTTTAAAAGCTCATCCCAGCATTCTTCCCTGCTTGGCACTCAGCATCAAGGGTTGGAATTGAGGGTTAAATCACCAAAAATGATTCCCGGGTGCGTCGCCGCTACTGCTCACTGCTCCCCTCACCTCCCAGAGGGTGAGCAAGGGGATGGGTCAAATGCAGAGGACAAATTTCACCACACATAGTGTGTGTGACAATCATTGGTACTTTAACTTAACTTTAACTTTACACATACAAACTGTAGCACACAAAAAAGCACATTTAATTAATAAAAATGTTATCATGGTCTGACCTTTACTTATAAATGAAGTCCATGCGCAGCTCCTTTTGAACAAAAGCATCGATAACTTGTTTATAGAAGTCTTCCTTATCTTTCTTCAGTTTTAAAAGTCTCTCTGTCTCGATGGAGATCTTCCATTAATTATTACCTCCTGCTTCGATTGAAAGTCCAGTTTAGAAAACGGCTTTATTTTAGGTATGTAATCCTCTATGTTAATAGTCCAGGCAAGAGCAAAAAATAAACGATCGCTGCTCACTGTTGCTGCTTGTTGTCACTTCTTCTGCAGCCGAGTAGTCGCATGAATGCTTCCTGGGATCACTAACGCCCTCTACCACCAGGAGGCGGGATTACTGCGAGCCTCACACAGTGTGTCTTCGCAGCAGTTTTATGATTGCTCAGCACAAGAAATACATTACACACATACAGTTGTTGACAAAATACACTGTACATTATATACCTCAGCTAACTAAACTATGGAAATGTATAATATAATTCATATAGCAATACAGTCTCACTGCACAGCAGGCCAGCAGTTAGCCGAATCATTGCGCAATCCATGTTGAGGCACTGAGTGACGTGCCTCAACTGGCTGCTGACTCACCGCACGTCTCTTCTCAGTATTTGAACGGCAAATGTGAAAATTCAGCGATTTTGAATAAAAGATCATCTAAAACTGGTAAAGTTAAATGGAAAATAACTTTATAGTATAATCACTGGATACATATAACAATTTAATTTTTTTTTTTTCTCTTTAAATTGTTTTTCTTTCCATGATGGCACGTGAGGCCCCGCCTCACCTGCCTCCCCTGACTGCACGTCACTGCTATACAAGTACCGAATTCCATGCCTATCCCTAGTCATAAGTCTTTGTAATACGTGTAAAGGAAAGCATTGTGTTAAATTCCTGTCTATGGTTTAAGTTGGGCTTTTTTTTTGCATATCTGGTATAATCTTTAATGCCTGAATAGCACTGATGCTGTGTGTGTGTGTGTGCGCCCACCTGATGCCGCAGGTACATTTGTGCTCAGTGGAGTGTGTTTTGCTACACCTGTTCTCTCCTCAGGGAGGCGCTGGGCAAGGCCAGCTGGCAGAGTAATGATCGGACAAAATATTGGACAGATTGGCTAAGCGATGGGAGATCAGGACAAGAGAGACATGACTGTGGGTGAAGCCAAAATGGAGTGGGGGCGAGACAATTCAAAAGAAATAAACATTGATCAGCATTGCATAAGCAATCGGTCACGTAGGAAACAGCAGAGAATTGTACGTGAGCATTTGCGTGGGCCTACTGAAGTATTTCAGTATGTCCGTCAAACAAGTGTCTTTGAAAAAGAAAGAACAATATTTCATGTTTTTAATGTGTGTTTATGTCATACTTGCCAACCTTGAGACCTCTGATTTCAGGAGGTGGGGGTGGGGGGCGTGGTCGGGGGTGGGGCGGGGCGTGGTTGGGGGCGTGGTTAAGAGGGGAGGAGTATATTGACAGCTAGAATTCACCAAGTCAAGTATTTCATACGCGTATATATATATATATATATATATATATATATATATATATATATATATATATATATATATTTATATATATATCCTGAAAATATGCAAACAAAACTGTGTTTAGATAATTGATACTTCAAAGTTGCATAAATAAATATTAAGGAATATAACATAACTTGGCTTCTGAGAGCTTCAAAATGTAATGAATAAATAAAATGCTAAAGTTGTTGATAAACAAGCAATTATTGTAATAATTAAATATGGTCATTTTAAATGAATTATTATGATAATTTAAAATTAATTATTTCAAATATGTTTATTTTAATGTATAATTATATGGCTGGATGTAATAAGGTGTCAGAAAAAATACAATTAATTTTGTTGTTTTTAGCAAAATATAGTAAACATTTATTTAGTTTTTTTTTTTTTTTAACTAATAAATATATTTATTTTTAGGTAAGATAAACATAATAATACAATTTATCTCTAGTCTGGATGATTTACTTCTTGTCACCCTGTTGTCCTCCCGTCGTGAAAAAAAGCTGTCCTTACTCAGGTCCGCATGGAGCTGCAGGGGGCGTGGCCTCCAGCTCCGGCTGAAAATCGGGAGATTTTCGGGAGAATATTTGTCCCGGGAGGTTTTCGGGAGAGGCGCTGAATTTCGGGAGTCTCCCGGAAAATTCGGGAGGGTTGGCAAGTATGGATTATGTGTGCGTGTCCATGCAAATATCTCCTGCAGTATTTATTTTTTGAATGTGAAAAACAAAACTTGATTAAAGCTCAATGACACAAGGTCTCACTTAAGATTCAGGGTTATTAGGCATGAATACGACGAGGTCATTGTACGAACCACAACATTTGCAAATTATGTTCAGTTCAGTTCAGTTTCAGTTTATTTCAAACATGCATACTGTCATGTCTGTGTTGATCATGTTTTTGTTTGGCCATGTGCTGTTTCTTTTTTGGACGCTTTTTAGTTCCTGGTTGTTCACTCCCTTGTTTTGTTTCCATGGTTACCCATTAGTTTCACCTGTTCCATGTTTGGACTCACACACCTGTCACCAATCATGTCACTGTTATTTAAGCCTGTCTTTTTCTGTTGGTCGGCCTGGCGACATTATCTGCTGTTACCCTTGTCACTCATGCGTTGATTCCATGCCATTGTTCCATGATCATTTCCATGCTTGTTCCAAGTAAGTTTTTGTTTATTCATGTCACGTTTAGCAGTTCTTTTTTTCATGTCCTTAGTCTACGTTAAGTGTAAGTTTTTGTTTCATAGTCAAGTTTGTACCTCTGCCTTGTGCGCACCTTTAGTTTGTTCCTTTTGTTATAGTAAAAATAAATATGTCCTTACCTTCACGCCGTGTCCGCTCCAACTTTTATTGCATCTCGGGAAAACAAACCCGCCATAGTCCACGTACTGACACATACAATACAATGTAATTCATCACATATTTCCAGTTGTTTCATTACAGCACGTCCGAAAAGGAGTAGGAAGAAGCTGAGCTTATTTAATCCTACCCCTTTTCATACCATAGCCATTTTATCCTATTTCCTTGTTTTCTGTAACATAACAGTGAACAAATAAATAATAAACAATAATATACCATCTTCAGTAAACAAATAATAAATACATAAATAATATTTGTCTCAATTTAAAAAAATAAAAAATAAATAAAAGGGGTTCAAGATAATTCTTGTTCTGTGTACTTTGTGAACACTTCTAGTTTGAACAGTCTCTTAAACTGAATCATATTGGTGCTTTGTTTGATTTCTTTGGTTAATCCGTTCCATAATTTAACTCCACATACTGATATTCTAAAGGTTTTAAGTGTTGTACGTGCATACAGAGGTTTTAAATTAGATTTTCCTCTAAGGTTATATTTCTCCTCTTTTGTTGAGAAGAATAGTTGTACATTCTTGTGTAGCAGGTTATAGTTTGCTTTGTACATCATTTTAGCTGTTTGCAAATGCACCAGATCGTTGAATTTCAATCTTTGTAATTTAATAAATAAAGGGTTTGTATGTTCTCTATATCCAACATTATGTATTATTGTAATTGATTTTTTGTGACACAGTTAGTGAATGTAGCGCACATTTGTAGTTATTTCCCCATATTTCTACACAATAACTCAGATATGGTAACACTAGCGAGCAGTGAAGTGTTTTGCTTTATTCATTATTGACATGTTTCTTGCTACTTTATGTTTATGTATATTTTCTGCATGAGATTTCCAATTATTTTTTAATCTATTGTTAAATCCAAAAATGTGTTTTCTTTTACCCTTTCAATGTCTTCTCCGTCTATTTGTATTTGTGTTTGACTTTCTCTTCTACTGTTACCAAATAGCATTATTTTAGTTTTACTGAGATTCAAAGATATTCTGTTTTTGTCAAACAATCTTTTTAATTTGTTCATTTCTTCTATTATGTGTATTAACTTCAGTGTGTAATAGCAAAAAAAAAAAAAAACTGGATGCATGACTCATTGACAGTATTTATAAACTTTTGAACATCTAAGTAAAATATTAATATTACCTTTTTGTGCAAGAGTATTGTGTTCAGTTATCAAAGAACTCCTGTATGCGAATTTCCACAATAGCCAGCCTGCTTTTAATCATTTAATAAATGTCTGACGGCCGAGCGGCGTAGCAGTTCTCTGAGGAAAATGTGGTGTGACGCTGCCAGGTTAACAGCAGGACACACAACGGTAGCACGTCAGTTCTTGCCAGCTTGGGCGCACCTGGTCTATGCGACCTCTCACCTCAGCTGTAGCCTTCATAGCCAAAACCAGAGAAACAGGAAATTCAAGAATCAGGACCGGCAAACTATCGAAGCCCTACCGTGAAAAAGAAAGAAGCAGCTTGACCAGGTTACATTTTAAATAAACTTAACAAAACCACCATGTAGCATCCAGCATATATACATACAGTACATGCACTCACATAATGTATTCCACTCTGTATATATTAGAATGTGGTGTGGGAAAATGACTGCAAGCTTAAATTAATACTAACACAAACCAGACAAAAAAGACAGACACACTGCTTACTGAAGGTCAATATAAAGATGGATGACAGGAGCTGTTAAAAAGGACAAAAGGGGTTATACATAGAAGGTACAGAAGAAGACCCTTTGGTCTTGTTGGACCAGTGACGTGCACTGATGTTTAAGACAGGTAAGGCTCTGTGAAGGAGCTTTTTTTGTCTTCCATCCATCCATCCATTTTCTACCGCTTGTCCCTTTTGGGGTCGCAGGGGGTGCTGGAGCCTATCTCAGCTGCATTCAGGCGGAAGGCGGGGTACACCCTGGACAAGTCTCCACCTCATTGCAGGGCCAACACAGATAGACGGACCACATTCACACTCACATTCACACACTAGGGCCAATTTAGTGTTGCCAATCAACCTATCCCCAGGTGCATGTTTTTGGAGGTGGGAGGAAGCCGGAGTACCCGGAGGGAACCCACGCAGTCACGGGGAGAACATGCAAACTCCACACAGAAAGATCCCGAGCCCGGGATTGAACCCAGGACTACTCAGGACCTTCATATTGTGAGGCACATGCACTAACCCCTGTTCCATCGTGCTGCTCTTATTTGCTCTCATCAATGTTAATACAATATTTTCATTAAAAGGAAAACAATAAAAATAAATAATTTACTTTCGTAAAAAAGTTACTGATGGCCTGATCTACTAATATATATATATATATATATATATATATATATATATATATATATATATGTATGTGTGGGAAAAAAATCACAAGACTATTTCATCTCTACAGGCCTGTTTCATGAGGGGGGTACCCTCAATCGTCAGGAGATTTTAATGGGAGCATTCGCATACCATGGTTTATATAGGGCACAGAGTGGGTGGGTACAGGCTGGCCTAGGGGCGTGGTGATTGGTTCATGTGTTACCTAGGAGGTGTTTCCGTCTATGGCGGCATGTTGTTACAATTTCGCTGCGCTTGTTGAGGGATGACAGGTCTGGACGGTAGATAATAAACAGAACATGTCAGAACGACTCCAAAACCAACAAAGCATGTAACTGTCGAAAGAAACCTGATTGCCCCCTCAACGGCGGATGCTTACAAACATCAGTTGTCTACCAATCTAAGGTAATACGCAAGGACATTAACACATCCGACACATATGTAGGATTAACCGAGGGTGAATTCAAAACCAGATGGAACAACCACAAGGCTTCTTTCAGGAACAAAAACCTGCGAAATACCACAGAACTCAGCAAACACATTTGGGACCTCAAAGACAATAATGTTGAATATTCAATAACATGGCAAATTCTTGCATCCAGCACACCTTACAATAGTGGTAATAAAAGATGCAACCTATGCTTGAAAGAGAAACTGTTTATCATCTACCGTCCAGACCTGTCATCCCTCAACAAGCGCAGCGAAATTGTAACAACATGCCGCCATAGACGGAAACATCTCCTAGGTAACACATGAGCCAATCACCACGCCCCTAGGCCAGCCTGTACCCACCCACTCTGTGCCCTATATAAACCATGGTATGCGAATGCTCCCATTAAAATCTCCTGACGATTGAGGGAACCCCCCCTCATGAAACAGGCCTGTAAGAGATGAAATAGTCTTGTGATTTTTTTCCCCACACATACATATATATATATATATATATATATATATATATATATATATATACACCGTATTTTTCAGACTATAAGTCGCAGTTTTTTTCATAGTTTGGGGGTGCGACTTATACTCAGGAGCGACTTATGTGTGAAATTATTAACACATTACCGTAAAATATCAAATAATATTATTTAGCTCATTCACATAAGAGACTAGACGTATAAGATTTCATGGGATTTAGCGATTAGGAGTGACAGATTGTTTGGTAAACATATAGCATGTTCTATATGTTATAGTTTTTTGAATGCCTCTTACCATAATATGTTACGTTAACATACCAGGCACGTTCTCAGTTGGTTATTTATGCCTCATATAACGTACACTTATTCAGCCTGTTGTTCACTGTTCTTTATTCATTTTAAATTGCCTTTCAAATGTCTATTCTTGGTGTTGGGTTTTATCAAATACATTTCCCCAAAAAATGCGACTTATACTCCAGTGCGACTTATATATGTTTTTTTCCTACTTTATTAAGCATTTTCGGCCGGTGTGAATTATACTCCCGAGCGACTTATACTTATACACATATATACGTATATATACATATAGACACATTATATATTTATACAGTCAAGAAAATAAGTATTTGAACACCCTGCTATTTTGCAAGTTCTCCCACTTAGAAATCATGGAGAGGTCTGAAATGTTCATGGTAGGTGCATGTCCACTGTATGAGAGATAACCTAAAAAGACAAATCCAGAAATCACAATCTATGATTTTTTAACAATTTATTTGTGTGATACAGGTGAAAATAAGTATTTGAACACCAACATTAATATTTGGTAGAGTAGCCTTTGTTTGCAATTACAGAGTTCAAACGTTTCCTGTAGTTCTTCACCAGGTTTGCACAGACTACAGGAGGGATTTTTGCCCACTCCTCCACACAGATCTTCTCTAGATCAGTCAGGTTTCTGGGCTGTCGCTGAGTAACACAGACTTTCAGCTCCCTCCAAAGATTTTTAATTGGATTTAGGTCTGGAGACTGGCTAGGCCACTCCAGAACCTTGATATGGTTCTTACAAAGCCACTTCTTGGTTTTCCTGGCTGTGTGCTTTGGGTCATTGTCATGTTGGAAGATCCAGCCATGACTTATCTTCAATGACCTGACTGAGGGAAGAAGGTTTTTGACCAAAATCTCACAATACATGGCTGCAGTCATCCTCTCCTTAATACAGTACAGTCGTCCTGTCCCATGAGCAGAAAAACACCCCCAAAGCATGATGCTACCACCCCCATGCTTCACAGTAGGTATGGTGTTTTTGGGATGCTACGCATCATTCTTCTTCCTCCAAACACGCACAGTGGAATTATGACCAAAAAGGTAAATTTTGGTCTCATCTGTCCACAAAACTTTCTCCCATGACTCCTCTGGATCATCCAAATGGTCATTGGCAAACTTAAGACGGGCCTTAACATGTGCTGGTTTAAGCAGGGGAACCTTCCGTGCCATGCATGATTTCAAACCATGACGTCTTAGTGTATTAGTGACCATGGAAACAGTGGTCCCAGCTCTTTTTAGGTCATTGACCAAGTCCTGCCGTGTAGTCCTGGGCTGATTCCTCACCTTTATTAGCATCATTGAGACCCCACGAGGCGATATCTTGCATGGGGCTCCACTCCGATTGAGATTGACCGTCATGTTTAGCTTCTTCCATTTTCTAATGATTGCTCCAACAGTGGACCTTTTTTCATCAAGCTGCTTGGCAATTTCTCCGTAGCCCTTTCCATCCTTGTGGAGTTGTACAATTTTGTCTCTGGTGTCTTTGGACAGCTCTTTGCTCTTAGCCATGCTGAATGTTTGGGTCTTACTGATTGTACGGGGTGGACAGGTGTATTTATGCAGCTAACGACCTCACACAGGTGCATCTGATTCAGGATAATACAGTGGAGTGGAGGAGGACTTTTAAAGGCGGACTAACAGGTCTTTGAGGGTCAGAATTCTAGCTGATAGACATGTGTTCAAATACTTATTTTCAGCTGTATCACACGAATAAATTGTTAAAAAATCATAGATTGTGATTTCTGGATTTTTCTTTTTAGGTTATCTCTCATACAGTGGACATGCACCTACCGTGTAAATTTCAGACCACTCCATGATTTCTAAGTGGGAGAACTTGCAAAATAGCAGGGTGTTCAAATACCTATTTTCTTGACTGTATATATATATGTATATATACGTATACTATATATTTTTTGGCCGGTACTGTATATATATATATATATATACAGTATATATTAGGTTGTACGGTATACCGGTACTTGTATAATATCATGTGCTAATGGATAAAAAACTTACTGGTTCCCAACGGGCATGACGGCGCGCCATCAAGTCATGACATTGCTGGGTTTACGAGCAGAGGAGTGTGTTTGGCAGTGCAAAATCACAGAGTACTTACAAGCTAAAACTGGATATAAAGGTGAAGCTATAAAACTGCAACGCCCCCGGAAAGAGGTGCTTTAAGACATGGCTAGCTAGCTAGCAGCGAACATCCATCCGCCGTCGGCAGTGTTTTAGCTACTTCTAAATCACTAATCCCCGCCTCCATGGCGACGACTAAACTGAGGACTAGGACGAGGGATAACTAAACATGCTTCACTACACACCGTAGGCGGATACAACAGCAATAACAAAAGCTAGCGCGCCAGAATATAACCAAACGCCATGGGTGGATCTACACCTGACATCCACTGTAATGATACCAAGTACAGGAGCGTATCTAGTCGATCCTACTATGATTACATCTATATATTTTTAGTACGTCCCTGGACACATGAAGACTTTGAATATGACCGATGTATGATCCTGTAACTACCAGAGGTGGGACCAAGTCATTGTTTTGCAAGTCACAAGTAAGTCTCAAGTCTTTGCCCTCAAGTCCGAGTCAAGTCCCGAGTCAAGACAGGCAAGCCCTGAGTCAAGTCCAAAGTCAAGACTGGAAAGTCTCAAGTCAAGTCCTAAGTCCTGCATTTTGAGTTTCGAGTCCTTTCAAGTCCTTTTAACCACAGACTAATATATTAACACAGATTGTGTATGCTTTTCAAACGCTGTATTTATTTATTAAAACAAGTGCATTTTAAATTGCAGGAAAGAAAATTGTGCTGACATTGCACTTTATAATAGCACTATTAACCAGTCATTTTAAACATTAACTCATTCCATTACAGAACAAACACATTGAAAAATAAAGTGCAAATGTACTTATTTGTACAAAAGTGTTAACATTGAAAAAACATGACATATACGTGAACATAACAAAAAAGTTGTACTTTTTATATGTCAGGGCCCTATGCTGCATTGCATTTGCAAAAGACCAATTTAGCCAAGAGTCTGTCAGTCATTTGTGCACGATGGGGGCGTTGTATGATGCCACCATGGCTGAAAACTCGCTCCACTGGAGCACTGGAGGCAGGCACTGCCAAGACTCATGGCCACTCGGAACAGTGAAGGAAGAGTCTTCATGTTCAATGCCCAGAACAAAAGGGGGGAGAGAGTTGTTTTGGGTTGGTGCACTACTTGTAAGTGTATCTTGTGTTTTTTATGTTGATTTAATTAAAAAAAGAAAAAAGAAAAAAAATAATTTCTTGTGCGGCCCGATACCAATCGATCCACGGACCAGTACCGGGCCGCGGCCCGGTGGTTGGGGACCACTGAGGTAAACAACCAACAGTATGTCAGAAAGCTAGCTAAAACGGTACACATATTCATAATATAGTATACATTTTAACTGACCTTTATTTGACTATTTTTGTCTTTTTTTAGGTGGCTAAAATATGCGGTGCTGCTGACCGCCGTCTAACGTTACGTGTGATATATTGACTAACGTAACCCTGCTTAAAAAAAATCACTGAACAAAAAGTATGAATAAGGTAGTGAACTGCAACAGATTCCCGTGTTTGCAATAACGTTATAACGTTAGCAGTGAGTTTACAGCCTCACTGATTTAACTACACAGCAAATAAAAGTCACGTTACTTAGCCAATAAACGTTATCTTACATTCAAAACTTACCGTTCTTTGTGCAACTTCAAATGCCGGACGAAGTTGGAAGTTGTTGCCTCTCCATCAGTAATTTTGGAACCGCATGTGTTGCATACTGCAAACCGTTTTGTGTTGACCACCTCGTAATTTTTATACCCAAACGAAATTATTTTAGGTATCATTTTTTGTTCACTGCTGTGTGGTTTGGACATGTCTTCTTCGTTGGTTGTCCTGCAATTTGATTGGATGAATGCTGTGTGATGAAAACAAAGTAGATCTAATTTGATTGGCTGTTGTACTGAGAGCACACCAGCTGACACACGCAACGCTGATAGACAAGTACACAATGAAAAATACGGAGCGCTCCCGAATAACGTTTTCATCTTTGGGTTTGGGGGAAAGTAGCAAGTCATGTCAAGTCATGTCAATTCAAAAGGCTCAAGTCCAAGTGAAGTCACAAGTCATTGATGTTAAAGTCTAAGTCGAGTTGCAAGTCTTTTTACATTTTGTCAAGTCGAGTCTAAAGTCATCAAATTCATGACTCGAGTCTGACTCGAGTCCAAGTCATGTGACTCGAGTCCACACCTCTGGTAACTACTTGGTATCAGATCGATACCTAAATGTGTGGTATCATCCAAAACTAAGTAACTACTAAAGTATCTAAACAACAGAAGAATAAGTGATTATTGCATTTTAATAGAAGTGTAGATAGAACATGTTAAAACAAAAAATAACCAGATATTAACAGTAAATTAACAAGTGGAATAATAATACATTTTTACAGCTTGTCCATTATAATTTTGACAAAACAATAGAATGAAAAATGACACAATATGTTACTGCATATGTCAGCAGCTAAATAAGAAGCCTTTCTTTGCTTACTTACTACTAAAAGACAAGTTGTCTTGAATGTTCACTATTTTATTTATGGCCAAAATTGTTCTTCAATTGCAATAAGAAACTTATGTTTAATGCACCGTAAGATTTTTTGTTAAAATAAAGCTAAGAATGCAATGTTTTGTGGTCCCCTTTATTTGGAAAAGTATCGAAAACTATCGAATTACATGTTGGTATCGGGACTACACTAATATATATATTATATATATATATATATATATATATATATATATATATATATATATATATATATATATATATATATATATATATATGCTGTAGGGCTGTCTTGGTTGACAAGACTCTGCAGCATCGCGTGGACATCGGGGGCAGTGCCTCTGGATTGGCAGACCGGGGTGGTGGTTCCTCTCTTTAAAAAGGGGAACCGGAGGGTGTGTTCTAACTATCGTGGGATCACACTCCTCAGCCTTCCCGGTAAGGTCTATTCAGGTGTACTGGAGAGGAGGCTACGCCGGATAGTCGAACCTCGGATTCAGGAGGAACAGTGTGGTTTTCGTCCTGGTCGTGGAACTGTGGACCAGCTCTATACTCTCGGCAGGGTCCTTGAGGGTGCATGGGAGTTTGCCCAACCAGTCTACATGTGCTTTGTGGACTTGGAGAAGGCATTCGACCGTGTCCCTCGGGAAGTCCTGTGGGGAGTGCTCAGAGAGTATGGGGTTTCGGACTGTCTGATTGTGGCGGTCCGCTCCCTGTATGATCAGTGTCAGAGCTTGGTTCGCATTGCCGGCAGTAAGTCGGACACGTTTCCGGTGAGGGTTGGACTCCGCCAAGGCTGCCCTTTGTCACCGATTCTGTTCATAACTTTTATGGACAGAATTTCTAGGCGCAGTCAAGGCGTTGAGGGGATCCGGTTTGGTGGCTGCAGGATTAGGTCTCTGCTTTTTGCAGATGATTTGGTCCTGATGGCTTCATCTGGCCAGGATCTTCAGCTCTCACTGGATCGGTTCGCAGCTGAGTGTGAAGCGACTGGGATGAGAATCAGCACCTCCAAGTCCGAGTCCATGGTTCTCGCCCGGAAAAGGGTGGAGTGCCATCTCCGGGTTGGGGAGGAGATCTTGCCCCAAGTGGAGGAGTTCAAGTACCTCGGAGTCTTGTTCACGAGTGAGGGAAGAGTGGATCGTGAGATCGACAGGCGGATCGGTGCGGCGTCTTCAGTAATGCGGACGCTGTATCGATCCGTTGTGGTGAAGAAGGAGCTGAGCCGGAAGGCAAAGCTCTCAATTTACCGGTCGATCTACGTTCCCATCCTCACCTATGGTCATGAGCTTTGGGTTATGACCGAAAGGACAAGATCACGGGTACAAGCGGCCGAAATGAGTTTCCTCCGCCGGGTGGCGGGGCTCTCCCTTAGAGATAGGGTGAGAAGCTCTGTCATCCGGGGGGAGCTCAAAGTAAAGCCGCTGCTCCTCCGCATCGAGAGGAGCCAGATGAGGTGGTTCGGGCATCTGGTCAGGATGCCACCCGAGCGCCTCCCTAAGGAGGTGTTTAGGGCATGTCCGACCGGTAGGAGGCCACGAGGAAGACCCAGGACACGTTGGGAAGACTATGTCTCCCGGCTGGCCTGGGAACGCCTCGGGATCCCCCGGGAGGAGCTGGACGAAGTGGCTGGGGAGAGGGAAGTCTGGGCTTCCCTGCTTAGGCTGCTGCCCCCGCGAGCCGACCTCGGATAAGCGGAAGAAGATGGATGGATGGATGGATATATATATATATATATATATATATATATATATATATATTGGGGCGGTATAGCTCAGTTGGTAGAGTGGCCGTGCCAGCAACTTGAGGGTTACAGGTTCGATCCCCGCTTCCGCCATCCTAGTCACTGCCGTTGTGTCCTTGGGCAAGACACTTTACCCACCTGCTCCCAGTGCCACCCACACTGGTTTAAATTTAACTTGGATATTGGGTTTCACTATGTAAAAGGGCTTTGATTCACTAGAGAAAAGCACTATATAAATATAATTCAATTCAATATATATTGAGGTTTTGCGTCACCTGCCTACCCTGACTGCATGCTCCTGTGTTGAACCCATGGTAAATACTGGGACTATGCCAACGTACATACGCACGCACCATGCATGAATGAACACACTCACACAATGAAACAAAATGTATTAAACTCTATACACGTAATAACCATGTGTCTTTCTTTGAACTACATCTTTATTTGCGTTCTTCTTTCTGACATATAGTAAGAGCCTGATGTTTAAATTCCTGGAAGGTAGAGAGCAGTCCGATCACAGCTTATGTTACCTGAGATGGAGCACCAAAATCAGGAGGCGCGCCAACATGTGACACACTGTTGACATCAGACTCACTGACTCCCTGGCCTGGGATTGCACCAAGGAATTTAGCACACTTTTTTTTTCCACTTTGGCTCTAAAAACCTTCCCTTTGATTGAGGCGGGCAGTGTCATGGTGCTCACCTCAATTTAAAATGGTTTCAGTCCTAAGAAGTCTATATATATTTATAAACACATGGTATTACATGTTGGACACATACCCATGATTGTCATTTGTAATCAGATCAGTTAAAGGATTTTGTACAATAAAGCTGCTCCTCATTAGGAGCTTGATGGTGCAGGTCCTTCACATGTTTGGATTGGTTTTGATTAATGCTATGGATGTTTTTTTCTCTCTCGCGTACTGAACAGGCAATGATGGCTAACTTCAAAACAACTTGTTAAAACAACATTTTAGCATTGTACACCTGGAAGTGATTGTTCTGTTCAGCACAGTTTAAGCAATGTTAATTATTGGGGTTGTGGTCCGCAGTGGTGCAAGACTATGATGAGAGCAGTTAGTAACGTCTTGTCGACCTTATTTAGATACACAAGGGATTCTAAATATTACCAAAATGTATGTTGTTCTACTACTGCAAACCACATCAAAAGAGATAAATGCATTGTTTTATAGTTTTTTCTGAGTTTTGATTAAAAGTGAGTATTTTATGTTTTATTAAATCAAATTAACTGCAACTGTAAAAATGGAGGAAACAAAGCAAATATCGAAATACTACTTCATGTATTGTTAATTTGTTATATACAATATATATCCATCCATCCATCCATCTTCTTCCGCTTATCCGAGGTCGGGTCGCGGGGGCAGCAGCTTAAGCAGGGAAGCCCAGACTTCCCTCTCCCCAGCCACTTCGTCCAGCTCCTCCCGGGGGATCCCGAGGCGTTCCCAGGCCAGCCGGGAGAGATAGTCTTCCCAGCGTGTCCTGGGTCTTCCCCGTGGCCTCCTACCGGTCGGACGTGCCCGAAACACCTTCCTAGGGAGGCGTTCGGGTGGCATCCTGACCAGATGCCCGAACCACCTCATCTGGCTCCTCTCGATGTGGAGGAGCAGCGGCTTTACTTTGAGCTCCCTCCGAATGACAGAGCTTCTCACCCTATCTCTAAGGGAGAGCCCCGCCACTCGGCGGAGGAAACTCATTTCGGCCGCTTGTACCCGCGATCTTGTCCTTTCGGTCATGACCCAAAGCTCTTGACCATAGGTGAGGATGGGAACGTAGATCGACCGGTAAATCGAGAGCTTTGCCTTCCGGCTCAGCTCCTTCTTCACCACAACGGATCGATACAGCGTCCGCATTACTGAAGACGCCGCACCGATCCGCCTGTCGATCTCACGATCAACTCTTCCCCCACTCGTGAACAAGACTCCGAGGTACTTGAACTCCTCCACTTGGGGCAAGATCTCCTCCCCAACCCGGAGATGGCACTCCACCCTTTTCCGGGAGAGAACCATGGACTCGGACTTGGAGGTGCTGATTCCCATCCCAGTCGCTTCACACTCGGCTGCGAACCGATCCAGTGAGAGCTGAAGATCTTGGCCGGAGGAAGCCATCAGGACCACATCATCTGCAAATAGCAGTGACCTAATCCTGCAGCCACCAAACCAGATCCCCTCAACGCCCTGACTGCGCCTAGAAATTCTGTCCATAAAGGTTATGAACAGAATCGGTGACAAAGGGCAGCCTTGGCGGAGTCCAACCCTCACTGGAAACGTGTCCGACTTACTGCCGGCAATGCGGACCAAGCTCTGACACTGATTATACAGGGAGCGAACTGCCACAATAAGACAGTCCGTTACCCCATACTCTCTGAGCACTCCCCACAGGACTTCCCGGGGTACACGGTCGAATGCCTTCTCCAAGTCCACAAAGCACATGTAGACTGGTTGGGCAAACTCCCATGCACCCTCAAGGACCCTGCCGAGAGTATAGAGCTGGTCCACAGTTCCACGACCAGGACGAAAACCACACTGTTCCTCCTGAATCCGAGGTTCGACTATCCGGCGTAGCCTCCTCTCCAGTACACCTGAATAGACCTTACCGGGAAGGCTGAGGAGTGTGATCCCACGATAGTTGGAACACACCCTCCGGTTCCCCTTTTTAAAGAGAGGAACCACCACCCCGGTCTGCCAATCCAGAGGTATATATATAAACGCTGTTTAATATGGTCCCTCACAATACCATATCTCAGTGGTTCTCAAATGGGGGTACGCGTACCCCTGGGGGTACTTGAAGGTATGCCAAGGGGTACGTGAGATTTTTTTTTAATATTCTAAAAATAGCAACAATTCAAAAATCCTTTATAAATATATTTATTGAATAATACTTCAGCAAAATATGAATGTAAGTTCATAAACTCAGTGAAGCACAAGCTCAGGTTTGTCACTAAAATGTCTGTCAAAAAGAACTGTGAAAAGAAATGCAACAATGCAATATTCAGTGTTGACAGCTAGATTTTTTGTGGACATGTTCCATAAATATTGAAGTTAAAGATTTATTTTTTTGTGAAGAAATGTTTAGAATTAAGTTCATGAATCCAGATGGATCTCTATTACAATAACCAAATAGGGCACTTTAAGTTGATGATTACTTCTATGTGTAGAAATCTTTATTTATAATTGAATCACTTGCTTATTTTTCAACAAGTTTTTAATTATTTGTATATCTTTTTTTCCAAATAGTTCAAGAAAGACCACTACAAATGAGCAATATTTTGCACTGTCATACAATTTAATAAATCAGAAACTGATGACATAGTGCTGTATTTTACTTCTTTATCTCTTTTTTTCAACCAAAAATGCTTTGCTCTGATTAGGGGGTACTTGAATTTAAAAAAAATTCACAGGGGGTACATCACTGAAAAAAGGTTGAGAACCACTGCCATATCTGATACATGGATAATTATAACATTTCGATATGGCGATACTGCAATTATATATATATATATGTATATATATATATATATATATATATATATATATATATATATATATATATATATATATATTTATATATATTGTTCTTAATAACTTACAACCATGTATACAATTTAAGGAAAATCTACACTTTCGATTTCACTCTTAAACATGTAAAACTAACAAAAAAACGATACATAGCAATTAGGGCTGCAACTATCGATTATTTTAGTAATCAAGTAATCCACGATTAGTTTGTTTGATGAATCAAGTAATAGGATAGAACACACATCATAGCTTTTTTTGTGTATTTTGGGGAATATAGTTTAAATAGCCCATCCATCCATCCATTTTCTACCGCTGGTCCCATTTTTTTTTTTTTTTTTAATAAATGCACATAATCACTATTAAAACTGCACTTTTAACATGTATGCGTTCTTAAAAATAGAAATATCCGCTGTTCGCTGCCACGCAGAGCAAATCACCCATCTACCATTGTTGTCATGTTGCAGCGGCCGTGCAGAGACCATGTCTACCTATTTAACATTCCGGGCACTCCATGCAATCCGGATTTATTCAATTTGTATCACTTACACTCATGATAAGTAATCAAAGCAACATAATATTTTCTAATCCAATTAATTGATTTATATGATTTGCAGCTCGACGAGTAGCCATCAGATATCGAAAATATATTGTAAGTTTAAAAAATGTTCAAGTTTGCTATATCAATACATCGACAACTATCAACTTTCCTGCTGATTCCAGGGAAATCCTTTTTTTTTTAATTTGCCATTCATGGCAAAAAAAATAAAAAATCCTCTCCTGTACTGCCGACACTACAGTGATTGGGTCCTCTTGACGAAAGCCTCTGCAACACTTGGAGGTGGGCTTATGACAGGCATACTGTATATTAGTGTTGTCCCGATACCAATACCAATCGAAATAATTTTGGTACCGATACCAAAATTATTTCGAAAATTTTCAGTACTTTTCTAAATAATAGGGACCAATATTGGCTTTATTTGAACAAAAAATCATACGGTACATTAAACATATGTTTCTTATTGCAAGTTTGTCCTTAAATAAAATAGTGAACATACAAGACAACTTGTCTTTTATTAGTAAGTAAGCAAACAAAGGCTCCTAATTTAGCTGCTGACGTATGCAGTTCTATTATTTTGTCAAAATTCTAAAGGACAAGTGGTAGAAAATTAATTATTAATCTACTTGTTCATCTACTGTTAATATCTGCTTACTTTCTCTTTTAACATGTTCTAACTACAATTTTGTTCAAATGTAATAATCACTTATTCTTCTCTACTTTGATACTTTGCATTAGTTTTGGACGATACCACAAATTTGGGTATCAATCCGATACCAAGTAGTTACAGGATCATACAATGGTCATATTCAAAGTCCTCATGTGTCCAGGGACATATTTCCTGAGTTTATAAACATAATATTAAAAAAAATACAAAAAACAAAAGCAGATGTTATGCCAAAAATTATCGACGCGATACAGTACTTGGTATCATTACAGTGGATGTTAGGTGTAGATCCACTGATGGCGTTTGTTTACATTTTGACGCCGGTGAGCTACGGTGTGTAGTGAAGCATGTTTAGCTATTCCTTGTCCTGCAGGGATGATACTTGTAAGAAATGTACTTTATTTGTCGCCATGGAGGCGAGGATTAGTGATTTAGAAGTAGCTAAAACACTGCCGACCGGGGCTGAACTTTAAATGCTAGCTAGCTAGCCATGTCTTAAAGCACCTCTTCCTGAGGGCGTTTCAGTGTTATAACTTCACCTTTATTGTTAGTTTTTAAGCCAAAATGCATCCGTTCCCCCTTTTCTGTCTACACACTGTGTCTGCTTGTAAGTACTCCGTGATTGTGCACTGCCGAACATGCTCCTCTGCTCGTAAACCAGCAATGACACAACGTGACGACGACGGGGGTGCAGGGGGAGGGGGGTGGCGGACTGGTACATTTTAGCGGCGGTATAGTACCGGAAATTATTCATTAGTATCGCGGTACTATACTAATAGAGGTATACCGTACAACCCTACTGTTTATAGAGTAGTAGTATTAGTAGTCGTAGTATTAATTGCTTGAGGTGGCGCATGCAGATGGCGTTGGTCTTGTTGGGAGACGGCGAGTTTTGCCATTCAGTTTGCATTTTTTCATGTCTATTTCTGCTCAGTGTGGGCAGACAGTCACACATGACGAGCACTTGTTAATTACGCATAAAAAACAAAACAAAAGTGGCTTTAAAGGAAACTAGCGTTAACTCGTTATCACGTTAGCTTTGACAGCCCTAATATATGTATATATATATATATATATATATATATATATATATATATACATGTATTTATTTATTTATGCTAACTGTATAAGTAACCTTTCCAGAGAGCATCAACAAACTTTTTTCACCTCACATTTTGTTTTTTTGGGACAGAAATCAGAGGTGTGGACTCGAGTCACATGACTTGGACTCGAGTCAGACTCGAGTCATGAATTTGATGACTTTTGACTCGACTTGACAAAATGTAAAAAGACTTGCAACTCGACTTAGACTTTAACATCAATGACTTGTGACTTCACTTGGACTTGAGCCTTTTGAATTGACATGACTTGACATGACTTGCTACTTTCCCCAAAACCCAAAGATGAAAAAGTTATTCGGGAGCGCTCCGTATTTTTCATTGTGTACTTGTCTATCAGCGTTGCGTGTGTCAGCTGGTGTGGTCTCAGTACAACAGCCAATCAAATTAGATCTACTTTGTTTTCATCACACAGCATTCATCCAATCAAATTGCAGGACAACCAACGAAGAAGACATGTCCAAACCACACGCCAGTGAACAAAAAATGATACCTAAAATAATTTTGTTTTGGGTATAAAAATTACGAGGTGGTCAACACAAAACGGTTTGCAGTATGCAACACATGCGGTTCCAAAATTACTGATGGAGAGGCAACAACTTCCAACTTCGTCCGGCATTTGAAGTTGCACAAAGAACAGTAAGTTTTGAATGTAAGATAACGTTTATTGGCTAAGTAACGTGACTTTTATTTGCTGTGTAGTTAAATCAGTGAGGCTGTAAACTCACTGCTAACGTTATAACGTTATTGCAATCACGGGAATCTGTTGCAGTTCACTACCTTATTCATACTTTTTGTTCAGTGATTTTTTTCAAGCAGGGTTACGTTAGTCAATATATCACACGTAACGTTAGACGGCGGTCAGCAGCACCGCGTATTTTAGCCACCTAAAAAAAGACAAAAATAGTCAAATAAAGGTCAGTTAAAATGTATACTATATTATGAATATGTGTACCGTTTTAGCTAGCTTTCTGACATACTGTTGGTTGTTTACCTCAGTGGTCCCCTACCACCGGGCCGCGGCCCGGTACTGGTCCGTGGATCGATTGGTATCGGGCCGCACAAGAAATAATTTTTTCTTTTTTTAATTAAATCAACATAAAAAACACAAGATACACTTACAAGTAGTGCACCAACCCAAAACAACTCTCTCCCCCCTTTTGTTCTGGGCATTGAACATGAAGACTCTTCCTTCACTGTTCCGAGTGGCCATGAGAGTCTTGGCAGTGCCTGCCTCCAGTGCTCCAGTGGAGCGAGTTTTCAGCCATGGTGGCATCATACTACGCCCCCATCGTGCACAAATGACTGACAGACTCTTGGCTAATTTGGTCTTTTGCAAATGCAATGCAGCATAGGGCCCTGACATATAAAAAGTACAACTTTTTTGTTATGTTCACGTATATGTCATGTTTTTTCAATGTTAACACTTTTGTACAAATAAGTACATTTGCACTTTATTTTTCAATGTGTTTGTTCTGTAAAGGAATGAGTTCATGTTTAAAATGACTGGTTAATAGTGCTATTATAAAGTGCAATGTCAGCACAATTTTCTTTCCTGCAATTTAAAATGCACTTGTTTTAATAAATAAATACAGCGTTTGAAAAGCATACACAATCTGTGTTAATATATTAGTCTGTGGTTAAAAGGACTTGAAAGGACTCGAAACTCAAAATGCAGGACTTAGGACTTGACTTGAGACTTTCCAGTCTTGACTTTGGACTTGACTCGGGGCTTGCCTGTCTTGACTCGGGACTTGACTCGGACTTGAGGGCAAAGACTTGAGACTTACTTGTGACTTGCAAAACAATGACTTGGTCCCACCTCTGACAGAAATACATTTGGAGATGTCCTCACACTGACACTCAAATGACCTCTCTTGCAGATACAGTAATAAGAAGATAAGAGGAGGTGACTGTCCATCTAGATAAAGTTGTGCTATTGATGACATGAGGAAGTCATGGTGACAAGCTGCTGACAGGAGGGTCAATAAGGGAAGGAAGCAGAGGGGAGGGAGGGGTTGGAAATGGCAGGACATTGTCAATCATTGCAACTAATGACAGAGGCAAACCGACACTGGCCCTTATTAACATGCATGGATGCATGTCACGACACGCACACTCATGCACATGATGACAAAGACAAAACCTACACAGAATTAGAGTTGGGCTGCATGTCCGACTGGTCGGACAAATGACAAGTTATTGATTACTTGCATGAGGGGGGTGATGTGGTTAAATGCAACGTCGCACATTAACATGCCTGTCTTGGACAAGCCCAGTGACGTGCAGTCAGGGGAGGCAGGTGAGGCGGGGCCTCACGTGCCATCATGGAAAGAAAAAAAATGTAAAAAGAAAAAAAAACAATTAAATTGTTATATGTATCCAGTGATTATACTATAAAGTTATTTTCCATTTAACTTCACCAGTTTTAGATTATTTTTATTCAAAATCGCTGAATTTTCACATTTGCCGTTCAAATACTGAGAAGAGACTTGCGGTGAACAGCAGCCAGTTGAGACACGTCACTCAGTGCCGCAACATGGATTGCGCAATGACTCGGCTAACTGCTGGCCTGCTGTGCAGTGAGACCGTATTGCTATATGAATTATATTATACATTTCCATAGTTTAGTTAGCTGAGGTATATAATGTACAGTGTATTTTGTCAACAACTGTATGTGTGTAACGTATTTCTTGTGCTGAGCAATCATAAAACTGCTGCGAAGACACACTGGGTGAGGCTCGCAGTAATCCCGCCTCCTGGTGGTAGAGGGCGCTAGTGAACCCAGAGATCCTTCTTGCGACTACTCGGCTGCAGAAGAAGTGACAACAAGCAGCAACGTTTATTTTTTCCTCTTGCCTGGACTTTTATGGAGGATTACATATCTAAAATAAAACAGTTTTCTAAACTGGACTTTCAATCGAAGCAGGAGGTAATACTTAAAGGAAGATCTCCATCGAGACAGAGAGACTTTTAAAACTGAAGAAAGACAAGGAAGACTTCTATTAACAAGTTATCGATGCATTTGTTCAAAAGGAGCTGCGCATGGACTTCATTTATAAGTAAAGGTAAGACCATAATAAAGTTTTTTTTAATTAAATGTGCTTTTTTGTGTGCTACAGTTTGTATATGTAAAGTTCAAGTTAAGTTAAAGTACCAATGATTGTCACACACACTAGGTGTGGTGAAATGTGTCCTCTGCATTTGACCCATCCCCTTGATCACCCCCTGGGAGGTGAGGGGAGCAGTGGGCAGCAGCGGCGCTGCGCCCGGGAATAATCTTTGGTGACTTAACCCCCAATTCCAACCCTTGATGCTGAGTGCCAAGCAGCGAAGAATGCTGGTATGAGCCTTTAAACATAACCCGTTAACTGCTGCCAATCAAATGGTGAATAAGATACTCTTTAGGGTTTGTAAATCTGACTGTGATGAAGTCAGTGCCTCACCAGCCATGAACCTCACCGCACGTCACTGGGAGGGCCCCATGGGGCAGGGATGCGTACTGTAGCAGACGTTGGTGTCACAATACACCACGATATTGTGTCTGGGTTGGATATTGGTCAGGAATACTGTGCTTGGCCTCTCGGTAATTGCTGGGGACCAAGTAGTCTGGGTTCCAGTTTAAAAAAAGGTTAGGTTAGTAGGAGATGTAAATGGTCCTTTGTTGTGAATAATTGTTTGTCTTAACCCTTGTGTGGTGTTCGGGTCTGTGGGACCCGTTTTCATTTTTTATTAAAAGACAAATTATACAATTAATACATTTTTCAAACTGAGACTCACTGACTTTGGCTCATTTTCTGTGAAGAACATATATCAGAATACATATTTAATGACCACACACCATACACCCCCCCTACACATTTCTATTACATATAAGATGTTCGGGTCCACCGGACCCCGGGCTAATAGAATTGTGGAAATGGATTTTCTGTGTACCACACACACACACACACACACACACACACACACACACACACACACACACACACACACACACACACACACACACACAGACACACACACACACACACAGCAAGCCTAGACAGGAGGAGGACAGAGTGTAGGTACACAGAACATCAGAGGGTCAAATGTGCGAGAAAATGAGAGCAGACAGTGTTGACAAACAATGTTGCAACCTTGTGTGGGAACCGCAGGTGCAGAAACACAAAAAAAAATTCCTGGGGGATGCAGAAACTGGCAGAGAAATTTTCCGTGCAACGTTCATATTGTTGTTACTCAGCCAGCGTTTGTGGGTCTGATGGACCCGTTGCATTTTGTGCCTTTTAATGCCTCACAATCAAACACTTTTATGTTAAAATACTGAACAGATGTTTATTGGGATAAGGTAAACATCTGTTCAGTATTTTAACATAAAAATGTTGATTGTGAGGCATTAAAAGCCACAAAATGCAACGGGTCTATCGGACCCACAAACGCTGGCTGAGTAACAACAATATGAACATTACACAAGGGTTAAGGTGTCATGCTCTACGTTTATTCCACTTCTCACCCAAAGCCAGCTCAGATAGGTAAAACAATTAATTCATTTATGAAAAAGCATAATCATGTCAGATGTGCCTTATGCATTTCCATTTGCAACTTAAATCATACCAGTAACAAAACAAGTTAACCCCTTTTACTAAAAGGTTTTCGATAATAATTAATTATGTTTATGCTGATGCAAGAGACGTCTCTGAAAGGGAAACAACACTTTTTTATTGCATTTTATCCATCATCCAAAATGCATATGTGAGACAGGAACACACAACTTTCTCTTTTCTGTCCATTCCAAAGAGTGAAAAGGTGCTAGCAAGAGGCGACTAACAATGCAGGTAAAGGGGATATGATCTATTCTGCCTATAAAGCCCCCTAAAAACTTTTAATAAGTTTTATATACATGCTATAAGTATATACAGTCGCGATCAAAAGTTTCCATACACTTGTAAAGAACATAATGTCATGGCTGTCTTGAGTTTCCAATCATTTCTACAACTCTTATTTTTTTGTGGTAGAGTGAATGGAGCACATAATTGTTGGTCAACGAAAAACATTCATGAAGTTTGGTACTTTTATGAATTTATAATGGGTCTACTGAAAATGTGACCAAATCTGCTGGGTCAAAAGTATACATACAGCAATGTTAATATTTGGTTACATGTCCCTTGGCAAGTTTCACTGCAATAAGGCGCTTTTTGGTAGCCATCCACAAGCTTCTGGCAAGCTTCTGGTAAAATTTTTGACCACTCCTCTTGACAAAATTGGTGCAGTTCAGCTAAATGGACTTGTTTCTTTAGCATTGTCCACACGTTTCAGTCAGGGCTTTGAGAAGGCCATTCTGAAACCTTACTTCTAGCCTGATTTAGCCATTCATTGACAACTTTTGACTTGTGTTTGGGGTCATTGTCCTGTTGGAACACCCACCCAAGACCCAACCTCCGGGCTTATGATTTTAGGTTGTCCTGAAGAATTTGGAGGTAATCCTCCTTTTTCATTGTCCCCTTTACTCTCTGTAAAGCACCAGTTCCATTGGCAGAAAAACAGGCCCAGAGCATAATACTACCACCACCATGCTTGACGGTGGGAATGGTGTTTCTGGAATTAAAGGCCTCACCTTTTCTCCTGCAAACATATTGCTGGGTATTGTGGCCAAACAGTTCAATTTGTGTTTCATCTGACATCACATGGACAAAGATAAGACCTTCTGGAGAAAAGTTATGTGGTCACATCCTGTGTTTTGCTACCACTAATCATGGTAGACTTGAAAATAGCATTATAATGTAGCACAATTGCTAAATGTTTCAAATAAGTGATAAAACAGTGCCTTACATTGTCCGCTCTCTCTGGTAAACGACTGGTGGGAAGGTTGTATCTTTCAGCACTTGGGCTCTCCTCAAGCTGGTAATTTCAAAATAATACTCGTCTTCAGATAAAAATGCTTCTGAGCAATTTTGCAATGGGTTTATACTGTTACGCAAGTTCTTTGGCTATTTTTAAGACCCTTCTTAAAACCCATTTTTATTCACTGGCTTTTAACCCAGCATGAGACTTTGAACTGTTTTTAGCTTTTAACTTTTTGAACTGTTTTTAACTTTTTGAACTGTTTTTAACTTTTAAACTGTTTTTATCTAACAAACTGTTCTTAGGGTAATTTATATTTGCTTTTTAATTGTGTATTTTTATTTCTGTTTTAAATGTTATTTTTTTAGTCTGTCCTTTGCCTCTATTTCTTTGTGGTGTACAGCCCTTTGTTTTTCAACTGTGCTTGTCTTTAAAGGGCTTTATAAATAAAGTTGGTATGGTATGGTATGGTACGTATGTTGAGGTGGCGTGGCTCATGTGATATAGCGGCCGTGCCAGCAACTTGAGGGCCCCCTGATTCGTATCCAGCTTCCGCCATCCTGGTCACGGTTGTTGTGTACTTGGGCAAGACACTTAACCCTGAAGGGGTCATGGTTAGCGCCTTGCATGGCAGCTTCCGCCATCAGTGTGCGAATGGGTGAATGTAATGTATAATGTAAAGCGCTTTGGGTATCATTTCATGTATAGTAAAGGGCTATACAAATACAGACTGATTACCATTTGAGAGCCAGGTAGTATCAAGTCGGCAGCGTGTGGAATTTCAAAGTTGACCAACTTCCCGGACTGGTGCCCAACCTCTTGCTATAAAAGGGGACATGCATGATTTATAATCCTCAAATAGTGGTCAGAGGTGCAGTGTGAGCAAGCTGATGTGTCACTACGACAGAAAAGTCGTTCCTCTTTGTTAACTCTTACAATACTAATACAATAACTTGGTAAATATGCCGGTCACGGCATGTAAATGGAGAGTTTGTTGCCCTTTTTCTGATGTTTTTACAGCGCTTTTTAGGCAAAATTGAACAATCCCCATTTTCCGCATTGTTAGCCGCCTCGTACTAGCAGTTTTTCACTCTTTAAAATGCACAGAAAAGGGGAAGATGTGTTCTTGTCCTACATAGGGATTGTGAATGATGGGTTGAATTCCAACAAAAGTGTGTGTTTTTTTCTGTAACACTTTGTGTCGATGATGGTCTGTCTTTTGTAGAAGCTACTTTTGTGTTATGAAGTGATTATGAACCTTTGAGAATATAAATCTGACATGTATTTTAGTTTATCTTCCAAAGCATTCAGAGCACAACCTTAAACATAATTTGTTCTCATTTAAAACAATTAGATCACTCTGGGATGTTGACATTTTTTTTTTTTACAAGACTCTTTGTTTGTGTGTTTGTGTTAAATTGCTTAACGGAGGTTCTGACATTAATTTGCGAGCTGAAACCTAATCTTCAAGACAAAAGAGACACTAAGGGGGTTATGGCAAAACACACACTCTCTCTCACCAGGATGACCTCACTTCCTGCAAGTGGCTGCAGTAAAGATTGGACAAGGATAGAGTTGCTGTCTTAATATGGTCAAGATGTGCCTGCATCTGTATGCATGAAGACCCAATTTAGGCTTTGGAATCCTTTCCATTCGTCATATTTTACTTTTGAAGTGATTGCAAAGTTAAAAAGGATATATATATTCTTGTGTGTAGTTTCCTAGTCTGTGTGCTGGATTAGGATTAAGAAACCATAACAATTTAGTATGGATTGTAATTAGTAAATCCATATATATATATATATATATATATATATATATATATATATATATATATATATATATATATATATATATATATATATATATATATGTATGTGTGGGGAAAAAAAATCACAAGACTATTTCATCTCTTGCAAATGAGCCGTCGACCCCCAGTCAGAACGACTCCAAAACCAACAAAGCATGTAACTGTCGAAAGAAACCTGATTGCCCCCTCAACGGGGGATGCTTACAAACATCAGTTGTCTACCAATCTAAGGTAATACGCAAGGACATTAACACATCCGACACATATGTAGGATTAACCGAGGGTGAATTCAAAACCAGATGGAACAACCACAAGGCTTCTTTCAGGAACAAAAACCTGCGAAATACCACAGAACTCAGCAAACACATTTGGGACCTCAAAGACAATAATGTTGAATATTCAATAACATGGCAAATTCTTGCATCCAGCACACCTTACAATAGTGGTAATAAAAGATGCAACCTATGCTTGAAAGAGAAACTGTTTATTATCTACCGTCCAGACCTGTCATCCCTCAACAAGCGCAGCGAAATTGTAACAACATGCCGCCATAGACGGAAACACCTCCTAGGTAACACATGAACCAATCACCACGCCCCTAGGCCAGCCTGTACCCACCCACTCTGTGCCCTATATAAACCATGGTATGCGAATGCTCCCATTAAAATCTCCTGACGATTGAGAGTACCCCCCCTCATGAAACAGGCCTGTAGAGATGAAATAGTCTTGTGATTTTTTTTCCCCACACATACATATATTGCGCTCTACTACGGTATCGAGCACTATTTTTTGGATAACCTTATTAAGACATATATATATATATATATATATATATATATATATATATATATATATATATATATATATGTATATATATATATATATATATATATATATATGTATATAGAAGGGTATATACCAGTACTAATATAGTATTGTGGTACTAATGAATCAAAAACGGTATTATACTCTGTTTGAAAAGTACCGGTTCACCATATATTTTTTTACGGGCATGACGCCGCGTCGTCACGTCATGACATTGCTGGTTTTACGAGCAGAGGAGCATGTTCGGCAGCGCACAATCACAGAGTACTTACAAGCAGACAAGTAGACAAAAAAGGGAGAATGGACACATTTTGGCTAAAAAACAAAAGATAAAGGTGAAGCTATAACACTGAAACGCCCTCAGGAAGAGTTGCTTTAAAACATGGCTAGCGAGTTAGCGGCTAATGTCCATTCGCAATCGGCAGTGTTTTAGCTTCTTCTAAATCACTAATCCTCGCCTCCATGGTGAAAAAGTGAGTTTCTTACAAATATCATTCCTACAGGATGAGGAATAGCTACACATGCTTCACTACACACCGTAGAAGATATGATAGCTCACCGGCGTCACAATGTAAACAAACGCCATGGGTGGATTTACACCTGACATCCACTGTAATGATACCAAGTACAAGAGTGTATCTAGTCGATACTACTATGAATACATCAATATTTTTTATCCTCACTAAATCTTTTTATTTTTATTTTTTTTAAATGATATCATATTCATAAACTCAGAAAATATGTCCATGGACACTTGGGAACTTAAATTACGACCAATGTATGATCCTGTAACTATTTGGTTTCATATCAATACCTAAATTTGTGGTATCATGCAAAACTAATGTAAAGTATCCAAACGACAAAATAATAAGTGTAAATTACATTTCAACAGAAGTGTAGATAGGACTTGTTGAAACGGAAAATAAGCAGATATTAACAGTAAATGAACAAGTAGATCAATAATCTATTTAATAATCTCCGAAGCAGAACCTCCAAGTTCTGTAACAGCTTCTTCCCTCAAGCTGTAAGACTCTTGAACGCATCATAATTGAATTATCCCCTCAACTCCCCCCAAAATGGATTAACCCGCTGGAATAAAAAAGACAATATAACATACATCCATAAACGTGAAAAAGTGCAATATATTTATCTGTACAGTAATCTATTTATTTATTTATATATATATTAATATAAATGTATTTATCTTATATATTCATATATATATATATATATATATATATATATATATATATATATATATATATATATATATATATATATATATATATATATATATATAATATATATATGTTTATTTATATATGCACCTTTTTGCTTTTTTCATCCTGCACTACCATGAGCTATATATATAATGACATTTCAATCTTATCTGTGCTGTAAAGTTCAAATTTGAATGACAATAAAAAGAAAGTCTGAGTCTATTTTTACAACTCGTCCCTCATTATTTTCACAGCCTGCTGAAAATAATGGAAAGCACCACTTTACAGAGCAACTGACGCTGTGGTCAAAGTTGGAATTGCCACAAAACACATTTCACTACTGCCATCTGACAGCGAAAGTGAATAGTACACCCTCCCAATTCGCCATGTGTTAGGTAATCTGTGATGAATGGGGCCATATGAAATCCCTTCCTGCTGTGTTTTGTACATACAGCATATTGGCTGCACAAGTCTAGAAGTCGCAAGTATGGACATTGAGACGGTGATCCTGCCTTTTGGGGCCCATTAGTGGTGGTGGATATCCATTTTGTCCGTCAAGTTTTTCCGGTCATCTTTGGCTTTGGATCTGCGTCGTGTGGGAATTTTGTCGACTGGCTATACCATGCTAAGACATTCACGTTTGGGTCTTGGGCTTTACATGTGCTTCTCAGTGTCTTGTTTATCACCACCATGCCAAGACGTGATCGTGAGTGTGTTTGATTATTTTATTGGTCCACCACTTCTGGCAATTCAATTGGTCTGATGAGACAAGGCTAAATTTATTGGCAGCACGTGAAGCTTTTGTGCCCGGAAAATCCATAAATTAGCCGCAGAATTGTATAAAGCGCAGGGTTCAAACTGCAGGAAAAAAAGACTTACAGATGGGAAATCACGGTTAATAACCAACCGTCAGACCAAAGAAAGTTGCCAGTGTCAGCATTTTGATAAGAAGGTGGAGAAACACTTCAATTCTAAGACTTTTGAGATTTTCCCTTCAATCCCCCCTCATTAAATTCAGCACTTTTCATTAAAAATTGAGGGACTATTGAGACTTTTTATTTATTTCAGAGTTTTTCTGAGTTAAATAAAGTGCGAATGGACAGACCACAATTTCAACAGCAAAAGCCAGCACTAGCAAAGCGCAAACCATCCATCCATCCATCTTTTTCCGCTTATCCAAGGCCTAAGCAGGGAAGCCCAGACTTCCCTCTCCCCAGCCACTTCGTAAAGCTCTTCCCGGGAGACATAGTCTTCCCAACGTGTCCTTGGTCTTCCCCGTGGCCTCCTACCGGTCGGACGTGCCCTAAACACCTCCCTAGGGAGGCGTTCGGGTGGCATCCTGACCAGATGCCCAAACCACCTCATCTGGCTCCTCTCTATGTGGAGGAGCAGCGGCTTTACTTTGAGAGCTCCTCCCGGACGGCAGAGCTTCTCGCCCTATCTCTAAGGGAGAGCCCCGCAACCTGGCGGAAGAAAACTCATTTCGGCCGCTTGTACCCGTGATCTTGTCCTTTCGGTCATAACCCAAAGCTCATGACCATAGGTGAGGATGGGAACGTAGATCGACCGGTAAATTGAGAGCTTTGCCTTCCGGCTCAGCTCCTTCACCACAATGTATCGAAACAGCGTCCGCATTACTGAAAACGCCGCACCGATCCGCCTGTTGATCTCACGATCCACTCTTCCCTCACTCGTGAACAAGACTCCGACGTAGTTGAACTCCTCCACTTGGGGCAGGGTCTCCTCCCCAACCCGGAGATGGCACTCCACCCTTTTCAGGGCGAGAACCATGGACTCGGACTTGGAGGTGCTGATTCTCATCCCAGTCGCTTCACACTTAGCTGCGAACCGATCCAGTGAGAGCTGAAGATCCTGGCCAGATGAAGCCATCAGAACCACATCATCTGCAAAAAGCAGAGACCTAATCCTGCAGCAACCAAACCGGATCCCCTCAACGCCTTGACTGCGCCTAGAAATTCTGTTCATAAAAGTTATGAACAGAATCGGTGACAAAGGGCAGCCTTGGCGGAGTCCAACTCTCAAACCCGCAAACCTTGAGAACTATATTTCCATTTGCCAAGGTTGGGAGTCCAACGCCATGCAGGCTCAAAACCTCCAATAGCCATCTCCTAGCCCGCTTCTGTTAGGAACTTTTCAAGAGTGGATCCAGTAAAAAAAAAACAGAGAGGTGGAAATGAGCAAACACAAATTATAATGCTCAGCAAAAAATCGAGGAACAAAAAAACTATGACACTGTTGGAAGTAGGGTTGTACGGTATACCGGTATTAGTATAGTATGCTGGTTCACGATCAGACGAGCATGTTCGGCGGCACACAATCACAGAGTACTTACAAGCAGACACAGTGTGTAGACAGAAAAGGGAGAACGGACACATTTTGGCTTAAAAACTAACAATAAAGGTGAAGTTATAACACTGAAACGCCCTCAGGAAGAGGTGCTTTAAGACATGGCTAGCTAGCTAGCGGCTAACATCCACCCACATTTGGCAGTGTTTTAGCTACTTCTAAATCACTAATTCTCGCTTCCATGGCGACAAATAAAGTAAGTTTCTTACAAGTATCATCCCTGCAGGACGAGGAATAGCTAAACATGCTTCACTACACACCGTAGCTCGCCGGCATCAAAATGTAAACAAATGCCATTGGTGGATATACACCTAACATCCACTGTAATGATACCAAGTACAGGCACGTATCTAATTGATACTACTATGATGACGTCGATATGTTTTGGCATCACAACATCTTCTTTAGTTTTTAAAAAATGTATATTATGTTTATAAACTCCGGAAATATGTCCCTGGACACATGAGGACTTTGAATATGACCAATGTAACGACTTGGTATCGGATTAGTACCCAAATGTGTGGTATCATCCAAAAATAATGTAAAGTATCAAACAACAGAAGAATAAGTGATTATGACATTTTAACAGAAATGTAGATAGAACATGTTAAAAGAGAATGTAAGCAGATATTAACAGTAAATGAACAAGTAGATTAATAATTCATTTTCTACCACTTGTCTTTAATAATGTTGACAAAATAATAGAATGATGAATGATACAATATGTTACTGCATACGTCAACAGACTAACTAGGAGCCTTTGTTTGCTCACTTTGTACTAAAAGACAAGTTGTCTAGTATGTTCACTGTTTTAACTGCAATAAGAAACATATGTTTAATGTACCCGAAGATTTTTTTGGTCAAATAAAGCCAATAACGCAATTTTTTTGTGGACCCTATTTTTTAGAAAAGTACCGAAAAGTACCGAAAAGTACCAACATATTAGTATCGTTACAACACTAGTTGGAAGCAACAAGTGTCACGAAAAAAACAAAATAATAGGTAACGACAAAACACAAAATGCCTAAATCAGGGGTCCCAAAAATACGGTTCTAGCCCGCCAGTGTGAAAAATCCGGCCCGCGGGAAGTCCCAAGTTAAAAAAAAACCAACAGAAAAGAAAAGTTGTATTATTATTTTTTTTTAATTATTATTTTTTTAAATCTCTCCTTTCTAATCCATTTTCTACTGCTTGTTACTCTCGGTGTCTCGGAGCCACTCAGGTAAATCATACTGTCTAAAAATGCATTTTCCCATCGATAACATCATCGGCAAAGTGCGCGCTCTTTCAGTCAATTAGTGAGCGAGGAATATATATAAACACACACACAGCCCGGCCCTCAGCCAAATTGTTTTAACCCAATGCGGCCCCCGAGTCAAAAAGTTTGGGGACCCCTGGCCTAAATGAAGGCAGGGAGTAAAACAAGCAAAATACACTGAAAGCACAAATAAATGCAGGGACTCAGGCGAGGTCAGAAGGGAAAGATCCTACGACCACTGGTGTGTGCCAACAGTAGATATAGGAGGAGATGATGATGGCCAGGTGTGCTCAGTTACACCCGCTTTCACTTTGGTGTCATGGTAGCTACAAACCCCGTTTCCATATGAGTTGGGAAATTGTGTTAGAATACAGTGATTTGCAAATCATTTTCAACCCATATTCAGTTGAATATGCTACAAAGACAACATATTTGATATTCAAACTGATAAACATTTTTTTTTGTGCAAATAATCATTGATGCCAGCAACACATGACAAAGAAGTTGGGAAAGGTGGCAATAAATACTGATAAAGTTGAGGAATGCTCATCAAACACTTATTTGGAACATCCCACAGGTGAACAGGCAAATTGGGAACAGGTGGGTGCCATGATTGGGGATTAAAAGTAGATTCCAGGAAATGCTCAGTCATTCACAAACGAGAATGGGGCGAGGGTCACCACTTTGTCAACAAATGCGTGAGCAAATTGTTGAACAGTTTAAAAAAACCTTTCTCAACCAGCTATTGCAAGAAATTTAGGGATTTCACCATCTATGGTCCGTAATATCATCAAATGGTTCAGAGAATCTGGAGAAATCACTGCACGTAAGCAGCTAAGCCCGTGACCTTCGATCCCTCAGGCTGTACTGCATCAACAAGCGACATCAGTGTGTAAATGATATCACCACATGGGCTCAGGAACACTTCAGAAACCCACTGTCAGTAACTACAGTTGGTCGCTACATCTGTAAGTGCAAGTTAAAACTGTCGTATGCAAGGCGAAAACCGTTTATCAACATCCCCCAGAAACGCCGTCGGTTTCGCTGAGCCTGAGCTCATCTAAGATGGACTGATACAAAGTGGAAAAGTGTTCTGTGGTCTGACGAGCCCACATTTCAAATTATTTTTGGAAACTGTGGACGTCGTGTCCTCCAGACCAAAGAGGAAAAGAACCATCCGGATTGTTATAGGCGCAAAGTTGAAAAGCCAGCATCTGTGATGGTATGGGGGTGTATTAGTGCCCAAAACATGGGTAACTTACACATCTGTGAAGGCGCCATTAATGCTGAAAGGTACATACAGGTTTTGGAGCAACATATGTTGCCATCCAAGCAACGTTACCATGGACGCCCCTGCTTATTTCAGCAAGACAATGCCAAGCCACGTGTTACATCAATGTGGCATCATAGTAAAATAATGTGGGTACTAGACTGGCCTGCCTGTAGTCCAGACCTGTCTCCCATTGAAAATGTGTGGCGCATTATGAAGCCTAAAATACCACAACGGAGACCCCCGGACTGTTGAACAACTTAAGCTGTACATCAAGCAAGAATGGGAAAGAATTCCACCTGAGAAGCTTAAAAAATGTGTCTCCTTAGTTCCCAAACGTTTACTGAGTGTTGTTAAAAGGAAAGGCGATGTAACACAGTGGTGAACATGCCCTTACCCAACTACTTTGGCACGTGTTGCAGCCATGAAATTCTAAGTTAATTATTAATTGCAAAAAAAAAAATAAAGTTTATGAGTTTGAACATCAAATATCTTGTCTTTGTAGTGCATTCAATTGAATATGGGTTGAAAAGGATTTGCAAATCATTGTATTCCGTTTATATTTACATCCAACACAATTTCCCAACTCATATGGAAACGAGGTTTGTAATTGAAAGACAAAAAATAAAAAACAAGAGCAAAATTCAGATATATAAACAGCGCCGATCTAAACCAATTTGAAAACCAAGAAAATTGGATTTTCCCTAATCAAAGTTTCTCCTGATTGAGTATACATATATACATATCCAATTCACCACAAATGTATGGCCAAATAAGTACTTAACATAAGTTAAAACAGAAGGATAATGCACAATACGCAGCATTCATAGAAGGGTTACAATGCAGGAAATGAGCTGATCAAGGACACACACTCACGCTGTGCCTATAACCGTACTGTAGAGAGCGGCTGTGGACAACAGTCTGTGTGTTTAACCCTTGGTCTGCAGGGATCACATGTCACGTCACCTAAACACGCGTGACAAGCGCACACGCTTGTGACAGACCACATGGTCGAAAGCAGGTCAAAGGGCGGCAACGAGACAGAGCATGACATAGAGCGGTGGTGTCAAACGTGCGGCCCGTGGGCCTGAACAAGTTTTACCCGGCCTGTGGGATGACTTTGCTAAGTACCGTATTTTCCGCACTATAAGGCGCACCGGATTATTAGCCGCACCTTCAATGAATGGCATATTTCATAACTTTGTCCACCAATAAGCCGCCCCGGACTATAAGCCGCGCCTACGCTGCGCTAAAGGGAATGTCAAAAAAACAGTCAGATAGGTCAGTCAAACTTTAATAATATATTAAAAACCAGCGTTCTAACAACTCTGCTCACTCCCAAAATGTACGCAAATGTGCAATCACAAACATAGTAAAATTCAAAATAGTGCAGAGCAATAGCAACATAATGTTGCTCGAACGTTAATGTCACAACACACAAAATAAACATAGCGCTCACTTTCTGAAGTTATTCTTCATTCGTAAATCCTTCGTCTTCGGTGTCCGAAGTGAAAAGTTGGGCAAATTTACGATCCACTGGCAGATGTTGGCGTCGTCTGGCGCTGCCTCCTCGTCTTAGTGAAGGTGTGTTCGCCTTCTGTCATCCACTGTTCCCACGCAGTTAGCAGTCTAGCTTCGAATGCCCTGTTGACACCAATATCTAGCGGCTGGAGGTCTTTTGTCAATCCACCCGGAATGACGGCGAGTATTGAATTAAGCGCGTAAGCGTGTCTCTCAATGTGCTGTTATGAGCTAGCAAATATAACAACTACACTACCCAGCATGCAACGATAGTTACGAGCATGCGCGGTAGCCCTGAGAAGCGTTGTATGCTGGCAGTTAGAATGTGGTTATGAGCACGCTGTGAGTAAACGTTGAGAACTCAGTTAACACGCCTCGTCTGCATTATTTATAATTAGACAGACAACACACTTAATAGGAGCCATTTTGGGGTCTTTACATAAACACACAAATGGAAATGAAACGTCACATATCCCAGCATGCACCGCGCGCTTCTTCGTCATCCACTGTTCCCACGCAGTTAGCAGTCTAGCTTCGAATGCCCTGTTGACACCAATATCTAGCGGCTGGAGGTCTTTTGTCAATCCACCCGGAATGACGGCGAGTATTGAATTAAGCGCGTAAGCGTGTCTCTCAATGTGCTGTTATGAGCTAGCAAATATAACAACTACACTACCCAGCATGCAACGATAGTTACGAGCATGCGCGGTAGCCCTGAGAAGCGTTGTTGTATGCTGGCAGTTAGCACGCTGTGAGTAAACGTTGAGAACTCAGTTAACACGCCTCGTCTGCATTATTTATAATTAGACAGACAACACACTTAATAGGAGCCATTTTGGGGTCTTTACATAAACACACAAATGGAAATGAAACGTCACATATCCCAGCATGCACCGCGCGCTTCTTCTACGGGGAAAAAAGATGGCGGCTGTTTACCGTAGTTGCGAGACCTAAACTTTATGAAAATGAATCTTAATATTTATCCATATATAAAGCGCACCGGGTTATAAGGCGCACTGTCAGCTTTTGAGAAAATTTGTGGTTTTTAGGTGCGCCTTATAGTGCGGAAAATACGGTATAAACATTTTCGAATGAAAGAAACTGCTGTTAGAAACTTGTCCACTAGATTAAGTTAATAAGTTAAAGTACCAATGATTGTCACACACACACTAGGTGTGGCAAAATTATTCTCTGCATTTGACCCATTGGGAATCATTTTTGGTGATTTAAAGCCCTACTGAAACCCACTACTACCGACCACGCAGTCTGATAGTTTATACATCAATGATGAAATCTTAACATTGCAACACATGCCAATATGGCCGGGTTAGCTTACTAAAGTGCAATTTTAAATTTTGCGCCGAAATATCCTGCTGAAAACGTCTCGGTATGATGACGCCTGCGCGTGACGTCACAGGTTGTAGAGGACATTTTGGGACAGCATGGTGGCCAGCTATTAAGTCGTCTGTTTTCATCGCAAAATTCCACAGTATTCTGGACATCTGTGTTGGTGAATCTTTTGCAATTTGTTCAATGAACAATGGAGACAGCAAAGAAGAAAGCTGTAGGTGGGAAGCGGTGTATTGCGACCGGCTGCAGCAACACAAACAAAGCCGGTGTTTTATTGTTTACATTCCCGAAAGATGACCGTCAAGCTTTACCATTGGCCTGTGGAGAACTGGGACAACAGAGACTCTTACCAGGAGGACTTTGAGTTGGATACGCAGACGCGGTACCGTGAGTACGCAGCTGCGGCTTCCAAACATTTGATCGCTTGCCCGTACGTGCGTGCCGCTATGTGCATGTCACGTACGTAACTTTGGGGACTTTGGGGAAATATATGTGCTGTATGAACTTTGGGGAGGTGAACGGTACTTTGGGCTGTGGGATTGAGTGTGTTGTGCAGGTGTTTGAGTTGTATTGGCGGGTTATATGGACGGGAGGGGAGAGGTGTTTATTATGCGGGATTAATTTGTGGCATATTAAATATAAGCCTGGTTGTGTTGTGGCTAATAGAGTATATATATGTCTTGTGTTTATTTACTGTTTTAATCATTCCCAGCTGAATATCAGGTCCCACCCGCCTCTCACAGCATCTTCCCTATCTGAATCGCTCCCACTGCCCTCTACCTTCACTCTCACTTTCCTCATCCACAAATCTTTCATCCTCGCTCAAATTAATGGGGAAATCGTCACTTTCTCGGTCCGAATCGCTCTCGCTGCTGGTGGCCATGATTGTAAACAATGTGCAGATGTGAGGAGCTCCACAACCGGTGATGTCACGCTACTCGTCTGCTACTTCCGGTACAGGCAAGGCTTTTTTATCAGCGAACAAAAGTTGCGAACTTTATCGTCGATGTTCTCTACGAAATCCTTTCAGCAAAAATATGGCAATATCGCGAAATGATCAAGTATGACACATAGAATGGACCTGCTATCCCCGTTTAAATAAGAAAATTGCATTTCAGTAGGCCTTTAACCCCCAATTCCAACCCTTGATGCTGGGTGTCAAGCAGGGAGGTAATGGGTCCCATTTTTTTTACATGTCACAATAGCAATTATTTGTAGATTATGTTACATTTGTTAAAAAAAATAAACCCCATGATGTTAGTGCACCAGTCGAGGAAAATGAGCAAACTACATAAATAACATCCTGCAATTTAATTTTGATATTAATCTCTTATCTTGATAGATTGAAAATTAACACCAATGGGTTGACTGATGAACATTATCACATAATTTATTCAGAAAGTATAAATACCGACAAATAAAGGTAGAATACTATTAACCGCAACATGTAAATGTAAAAAAAAAAACAACAACATTATGATTTGTACATTTTCAGAGTGTGCTTGTTCTGTTTTTAAACAAAGAAAACAATCTGAAGTTGTCTTTATTTTTAGGTTATCGTGCCGTGATTTTACCAGAGTAGAGTTTTCTCCATGTGGCCCCCGATCTATGATGAGTTTGACTCTCTATGTCATAGAGAGAAATGGGGCCGACGAGATAGTTAGCCTTTCATTCAGCAGTCTGAGAGTTAGCCTTTCATTCAGCAGTCTGAGAACTCGTCGGGCTCAGACATACACAACCAGTTAACTCTGTTTACAAAGGCCAGCAGCAGAACCAATGCAAACCATACGTAGCATGGAGACGCCAGGGTGAGCGTCGAGTGTCCATGTGCGCCAAAACAGCAGGTCTTTACGCAGGAAAAGCAAACCAGACGTGAAGTATTTTTTTAAAAAAGTGCATGTCTTTCATAGGGTAAAATCCAGCTCCAACCCCTTCCCCAGTTTCTCTTATAAGCACGTCTGGTTTTGATTCCAATCTATTCAGCTTTTCCGGCGAGTCAGAAACCTACTGCCTGTTCCTTAAATGCTGCAGATAAAACAGCTTTCAGTGGGTTTCCCTCACATCCAAACAAAATCTGACAAGGATCAGCAAGGAGAGAGCAGTGCGGTATCGCATGTGATGGCATTGGTTAAAATTCCATGGAAATGCAAACAAAGATTTTACCATGACTGTGATGAGGAAAATAATCATACATGCACACACTGTAATTTCTGACAATCCCATTGAGGTGTAGCAGGAGTTTCTGTATTTTAATGGAAAAAATTGTGTGCCTATAAACTTTGGGAAATATTTTTTTGATTATTTTAGTTTTACTGCCTTACAAAGATATGAGCTGTCCATACATTTTATGCTTTGTTTTGCCAGAGAGAGACATGCCTTCCCGGAGCTGCAGTTGTAATCCAAACAAAAATATGACCATGGTGAGACCCATAAGCTAAAATGTTCTGTTATTGGTCACTACACCAACCCCAAGCCCTATTTAAAACATGAAGAAGTGTCTACTTACCGTATTTTCCGCACTATAAGGCGCACCGGATTATTAGCCGCACCTTCAATGAATGGCATATTTCATAACTTTGTCCACCAATAAGCCGCCCCGGACTATAAGCCGCGCCTACGCTGCGCTAAAGGGAATGTCAAAAAAACAGTCAGATAGGTCAGTCAAACTTTAATAATATATTAAAAACCAGCGTTCTAACAACTCTGTTCACTCCCAAAATGTACGCAAATGTGCAATCACAAACATAGTAAAATTCAAAATAGTGCAGAGCAATAGCAACATAATGTTGCTCGAACGTTAATGTCACAACACACAAAATAAACATAGCGCTCACTTTCTGAAGTTATTCTTCATTCGTAAATCCTTCGTCTTCGGTGTCCGAAGTGAAAAGTTGGGCAAATTTACGATCCACTGGCAGATGTTGGCGTCGTCTGGCGCTGCCTCCTCGTCTTAGTGAAGGTGTGTTCGCCTTCTGTCATCCATTGTTCCCACGCAGTTAGCAGTCTAGCTTCGAATGCCTTGTTGACACCAATATCTAGCGGCTGGAGGTCTTTTGTCAATCCACCCGGAATGACGGCGATTATTGAATTAAGCGCGTAAGCGTGTCTCTCAATGTGCTGTTATGAGCTAGCAAATATAACAACTACACTACCCAGCATGCAACGATAGTTACGAGCATGCGCGGTAGCCCTGAGAAGCGTTGTATGCTGGCAGTTAGCACGCTGTGAGTAAACGTTGAGAACTCAGTTAACACGCCTCGTCTGCATTATTTATAATTAGACAGACAACACACTTAATAGGAGCCATTTTGGGGTCTTTACATAAACACACAAATGGAAATGAAACGTCACATATCCCAGCATGCACCGCGCGCTTCTTCTACGGGGAAAAAAGATGGCGGCTGTTTACCGTAGTTGCGAGACCTAAACTTTATGAAAATGAATCTTAATATTTATCCATATATAAAGCGCACCGGGTTATAAGGCGCACTGTCAGCTTTTGAGAAAATTTGTGGTTTTTAGGTGCGCCTTATAGTGCGGAAAATACGGTAACTTTAACTTTTTGTGACGATTTACAGTACCTACTCGTGCACATATACAGAAGGATTTACCCAGAAAGACATTGACCATATTGTTCGGTCTATAAGGCGCCCTTAAAGTCCTTTTATTTTCTCAAAAATCGACAGGCCTAATAATTCGGAATAATTCTGGTTGTGCTTACCGACCTCCAAGCAAATGTATTTGGTACATGGTGCAATGATAAGTGTGACCAGAAGATGGCAGTCACACATAAGCGATATGTGTGGACTACAGGTTGACGCCCCCTGTTCAATAAATGAGCAAGTGCAGGTTAGCGAGTAAGCCCAAAACTTTGATGTTTTATTGAAAATATAGAACATTACACACAGAGCTAAAAAAATGCTTTATTTATTATGACTTTGGTAAGCTACGAAGCCGTACCGCTTGATGGATTGTCTGCGCATTACGGCTAATGTAAGTCAGACGTACTGTGCTTCAACATACGGGTATTATTATGGTGTGTGTGTATCATGACCCCAAAATGGCAATATATTATCTAGCATTTTGTTTTGACCTATGCAAACCAACTTTTCTTCCGTATTGGTTCCGGTTGTTGTGTATTTGGGATCTGCATAAGTACCGAAAATTTGCGCACGTCCACCAATGTAGCATATTTATAAATAAGATCCTTTTTTTCCTTTATCCTCTTGTTGTGGGGCATTCATCCTAAGATGTTGCCATTTCTAATATAAAGTAGCATACAGTGTTAACTTATATCTGTCAGTAAACCCGCTATGGATAATCTAAAACTGTACTGTACAAAAAAGGCGACAAAGTGGAGCCAAGTAAATAAGACCGCCCACAAAAAAAACAGGGCATCCTCAAAAGACGGTCAGAAAGTGGCTTGAACATGGCCTGTAAAACTTAATCCATGCAACATTTTTAACAAAGAACCACCATTGCATGTTATGTAGACCAGCGGTTCTTAACCATAGGGCTGGGGCCCATTGCTCGGCCGCGAAGGCCTCCAAAAAATATCTGTTTCTCAGCTGTGGTGTGTATGAGTCTCAGTGGTATTCAGTTGTAAGACACTTTTCCACCACTTGTGGCAATAATGACAGTCTCAAGCAAACAGAAGAAGTCCGAAGCTAAAGTCATCGAGAAATTTAAGCGCAATAATTATGACTAAAGTGGTGAAGCTGTATTTTTCCTTTGAAATTGAATTTCATTTTTTTTTTTTATTGAGATTTTAGAACTGCGTAATTGCATGTAAATGGCCCTTCTTTTGCTGTCTATTTGATTAGTACTTATTTATGTAATCAGCCTGACCTAAGACTTAATAATAATCGTTGTGATTATCACATGATTTACTATCATTTGATAAGGTGTATCCATTGAATTGATTGGATATAATTATTGTATACGATTCAAGAGTAAGATTACTATTTCAGCGTTAATATTTCACAGGGTCCCGGGCGCTTCTGTAGTGGACAAATTGAGCCCCAAGGTTAAAAAGGTTAAGAGCCCCTGATGTAGACCGCAAGAAAGTGTTTCAATGTAGAATTGTTTTTAATAATATGACCTCTTTAATGCACCTTATAATCAGATGCGCCCTATGGTCCGGAAAAAATAAGGTTATTGTTGAGACATTTTCTATCATTTTAGACATTGATGAATACAATGGAGCGGTAAGTCTAATGACACTTTAAAGTCAAAGTACCAGTGATTGTCACATATTTGATTAGTCAACAAGTATTTGAGCCACCTCAGTTCCTTATTTAATACTTCAGCCTGGAGGCAGCACAGATGGATAAGCACACACACACACACACACACACACACACACACACACACACACACACACACACACACGCACACACACACACATGCAGTCGTGTATTTCTTACCTTCTTGAAAAATGCCACCCTCTTTAGAACCACCCTTTCTAGATTTATAACGATTTGTATTTACAACATTAATAATATATACATACTATGCAAATATAAAAAAGCTTGTTGTGAAAAATGAGTTGGAATTTCACAAGAAAAAGGTCACCATTTCACAAGAAAAACTTTGAATTTTGGCAGTGTTATAATAAAAGTCGTCATTTTACTCAACACAAGTCAACATTTTACAAGAAAAACTGAACATTTGTGCAATATTATGCTAAAAGTTGGAATTTAACTCTAAAGCAGTCGCAATTTTACAAGAAAAGCTTAACATTTTGGCAATTTTATGAAAAGAGTCGTAATTTTACTCGACAAAAGTCAGAATTTTATAAGAAAACTTTATAATTTTGGAAATATTATAATAATAATCGGAATTTTACTTGGCAAAATTATGACAAAAGTCATCATTTTACACAAAAAAATTCACTGTTTTACAAGAACAACAAAAAAAATTGGCTATATTGTGATAAAAGTTTTATGTGACAAATGTCACCATTTTGCATTAAAAATGTATAATTTCACATAAAACAGACGTAATTTTACTATAAAATATTACAATGTTACAAAAACAGAAAGAATATGAGTAATTGTTCCCAATGTTATAGGAAAATTGTCGACACACTGTGAGAAAAAGACTGTTTTTAGGTTGTTGTTTTTTTTTAATTGGCTTTTAATCTTAGTATGTCTCTATATACATATGTATTTATTATTTTTAATTAATTTTGGCCAAAGGGGGCGCATTTCTATTTCTTACACACACTTGTTATTACATATGTTGGCCAGAGGGGGAGCACTTTTAAAACCGACACACAGTCCATCCACCCATCCATTGTCTACCGCTTGTCCCTTTTGAGGTCGCGGGGGGTGCTGGAGCCTATCCCAGCTGCATTCGGGCTGAAGGCGGTGTACACCCTGGACAAGTCACCACCTCATGCAGGGACAACAATTTGAAAAATCCCTCCTTTTTCGGACCACCTTAATTTTGATAGATTTCACCACCTGGGGTGCAAACGAGACATTCTCTATTACAGTGTTTTTCAACCTTTTTTGAGCCAGGGCACATTTTTTTCAGAGAAAAAATGCGGAGGCACACCACCAGCAGAAATCATTAAAAACTGAAACTCAGCAGCCGATATTGACAGTAAAAAGTTGTTGTCACAATTGTTGGATATGACTTTAAAGCATAACCAAGCATGCATCACTATAGCTCTTGTCTCAAAATAGGTGTACTGTCACCACCTGTCACATCACACCCTGACTTATTTGGAAATGTTTGCTGTTTTCCTGTGTGTAGTGTTTTACTTCTTGTCTTATGTCCTATTTTGGTGGCTTTTTCCTCTTTTTTTGGTATTTTCCTGTAGCAGTTTCATGTCTTCCTTGACCGCTATTCCCCACACCTGCTTTGTTTTAGCAATCAAGAGTATTTCAGTTGTTTTTATCCTTCTTTGTGGGGACATTGTTGAGTGTCATGTCATGTTCGGATGTACTTTGTGGACGCCGTCTTTGCTCCACAGTAAGTCTTTGCTGCCGTCCAGCATTCTGTTTTTGTTTACTTTGTAGCTGGTTCAGTTTTAGTTTCGTTCTGCGTAGCCTTCCCTAAGCTTCAATGCCTTTTCTTAGGGACACTCACTTTTTGTTTATTTTTGGTTTAAGCATTAGACACCTTTTTACCTGCACCCTGCCTCCCACTGTTTCCAACATCTACGAAGCAATTAGCTACCTGCTGCCACCTACTGATATGGAAGAGTATTACACTGCTGAGCTCTAGACAGCACCGACACTCAACAACAACACATAATTTGCAGACTATAATTACTGGTTTGCAAAAAATATTTTTAACCCAAATAGGTGAAATTAGATCATCTCCCACGGCACACCAAACTGAATCTCACGGCACACTAATGTGCCGCGGCACAGTGGTTGAAAAACACTGCTCTATTAGATGCAATGGTTTTCCCTATTGGGACCATGATTTATGTGCTAACGTGTTCATCGGTCCTCATATGGAAGGTACTTTTCCTTGTTGGTGTCTCAAGAAGGGTAGAAATACAAGAACACACACACACACACACACACACACACACACACGCACACACACAGAGACATTAACTGGACTCAAGGGACAGTAAATGAAGGTGTGATGAAGTTACAGACGGTGAAATCAATGTCTACAGACAATGAGAAAGCCACATGAAGACAAATATTAGCTCCGAGCAATGATGGTATCACGATGCCTTACTGTACAGCTGTCATGCGATTGAATTGGAGTCAAAGTGGGCAAGAGGCCCATTTAGCTTGATAAAGTCCAGGCTGTCACCACTCGAAATCCTGCAAACTTGATACATACCACTGCTGCTGTAACATGCTGACTTCTCCCTAGACATGTTGGCCTGCATGTTTCAATTACACCACTGAAGCAGGCTATCATGCAGTATTGTTGTTGATTGACACGGTCAAAAGAGACAATTATTAAAATGAGTCCAGAGTGGGGATTACTGACTGTTTAGGATACATACAGTCATGGTCAAAAACCAAAAGTTTTTTGTGATAGAGTGATTGGAGCACATACTTGTTGGTCACAAAAAACATTCATGAAGTTTGGTTCTTTTATGAATTTATTATGGGTCTACTGAAAATGTGACCAAATCTGCTGGGTCAAAAGTATACATACAGCAATGTTAATATTTGGTCACATGTCCCTTGGCAAGTTTCACTGCAATAAGCCACTTTTGGTAGCCATCCACAAGCTTCTGGCAAGCTTCTCGTTGTCACACCGCGGTCACTTGCCCTTCTTTTTGTGTCATCAGTCTGACGTCATCCCGGTTCCTTGATTGTTTCCACCTGTTCCCTATTACCCTCATGTGTCTTATAAGCCCACTCCTCCCTTTGTTCTGTGCCAGATTGTCTCGTTTATTCGTGCTCTCTAGCTTCCATGCCCATGTCCATGCCTTGCCTTGCCTCGTCTCGTGCTTATGTTCCTTGATCCTGAATCCCTTCGTTGCTATTTTGAGTTTTCCTTTCTTCCTCATCAGCAGAGTGATTTTTTTGTTATTTAGTTTATTCAGCCGAAGTGGTGAGTTATCAGTTATTTTTCATTTTTTCCTCAAATTTTTGAGTGACAATTTTTGCTAAACTTTATTAGATTAGATAGTGTAGAATTTTTCTTAGCTGTTGTTTCTTCCTCCTGTTGCAGCGTTTTATGTTAATACATTTTATAGCATATACGGCGCCAATTAAAGTTTGTCTTTGCTTTTGTGTTTTTCCTTTGTTCGGAGTGATTTTCGGTTGTTCATATTTTTTGGAACCTTTTTCGCCGATTAGTTTTTTGGTTATTATAGATATTGTAATTCCTTGACTTTGGAGGTGAAAGGAAGCTGTCAAATTAAAAGTTCCCTACTCTGCATCTGAGTCCTATCCTTTTTACCAAGCCTGACACTTGTATCATTTTTGACCATTCCTCTTAACAAAATTGGTGCAGTTCAGCTAAATGTGTTGTTTTTTTGACATGAACTTGTTTCTTCAGCATTGTCCACACGTTTAAGTCAGGACTTTGGGAAGGCCATTCCAAAACTTTAATTCTAACCTGATTTAGCTATTCCTTTACCACTTTTGATGTGTATTTAGGGTCATTGTCCTCTTGGAACACCCAACTGCGCCTCCTCATCAGTGAAGTATACACACAGACATATTAAACAATGGGCTTTCTAACAATTGGGAAGGTTTGTGTCATGTTTGTCCTCAAACAAAAAACAAACAAAACCATTATATTTCCCCCATCTTTTACCATTTTCAATCCTTTTTTAAAAATGCTATAGGGAGCCACTAGGGCGGCACTAAAGAGCCGCGGGTTGCTGACCTCCGTCTTATTGCGATACATAAACCTGCAGCTTAGTGGCAGAAGTTCTCAAGTTCTACCCAGTAGTAGTACACAGGATCCACTGAAATATTCTTATTTCACTGCTGTAGAGAAACTAAAGAACAAAAACCCTTCCATGAATTAGTCTTGGAGAAATTTCGCCATCTAATTCCGCGTTTCTTTTCAAACCATTATCACCTTCCAACTCTGTAATCGGTTGCCTGCAATTGTCTCGCTCCTAGTTCCACTTAACCCATCTCAATTAATCTAGGAAGTCCCAGTGAGATAAGGGATCTGTTCCATCTTGGCAGCCAGTTGTCACTCTCCTGACGAATCCACTCACCTGGTTGGCTAGATTGCAATCAGTACGCCTTGATTGAAAAGCAAGGACACAAAAGGACAAAGACAAAATCACTTAGGCAACCCATTAGATCTGGAATTGGCTGGCCATTCACAACAATACAGTAGACTCTGATAATCTCATGCAGATAAGGAGGAGCTAGAAAGTTTCTGTGTGACTCTAAATGTGTATGCATGAACTATAAATCCCCCTGTTTCTGTGGGTACCTGGTGATTGCTTGCCCACATTCCACACAACCCCGCAGTGTAATTGTGTTCTCCAGCCATAATCAGTTTGACACTTGGATTACCATAATGCACTTTATGCCACCACATTTCCATTTATTACAATATAGTTAATGCCAAAAAAACGTTGGAGAGCTTATTGTGCAGAAATAAATCAGCAGCATTAAGGAAGATTCTTTTTTTTTTTTTTTTTTTAATGAGGGCTTAAAAACAGAACAGTGAATGAAAACGCTTCACAGTTGCAAATGTACAGGTGGTATGAATATGGAATGGCACATACAATTATGTATTAATGCAATTTGAGAGGTTCACATTAAACTGAGACGGTACCAATTGCGGGTACCAGTGAATCCGTATCAGTGTTATTTTAACAATAAAATATATATATTTTATCCAACATACCGTATTTTCCGCACTATAAGGCGCACCGGATTATTAGCCGCACCTTCAATGAATGGCATATTTCATAACTTTGTCCACCAATAAGCCGCCCCGGACTATAAGCCGCGCCTACGCTGCGCTAAAGGGAATGTCAAAAAAACAGGCAGATAGGTCAGTCAAACTTTAATAATATATTAAAAACCAGCGTTCTAACAACTCTGTTCACTCCCAAAATGTACGCAAATGTGCAATCACAAACATAGTAAAATTCAAAATAGTGCAGAGCAATAGCAACATAATGTTGCTCGAACGTTAATGTCACAACACACAAAATAAACATAGCGCTCACTTTCTGAAGTTATTCTTCATTCGTAAATCCTTCGTCTTCGGTGTCCGAAGTGAAAAGTTGGGCAAATTTACGATCCACTGGCAGATGTTGGCGTCGTCTGGCGCTGCCTCCTCGTCTTAGTGAAGGTGTGTTCGCCTTCTGTCATCCACTGTTCCCACGCAGTTAGCAGTCTAGCTTCGAATGCCCTGTTGACACCAATATCTAGCGGCTGGAGGTCTTTTGTCAATCCACCCGGAATGACGGCGAGTATTGAATTAAGCGCGTAAGCGTGTCTCTCAATGTGCTGTTATGAGCTAGCAAATATAACAACTACACTACCCAGCATGCAACGATAGTTACGAGCATGCGCGGTAGCCCTGAGAAGCGTTGTATGCTGGCAGTTAGAATGTGGTTATGAGCACGCTGTGAGTAAACGTTGAGAACTCAGTTAACACGCCTCGTCTGCATTATTTATAATTAGACAGACAACACACTTAATAGGAGCCATTTTGGGGTCTTTACATAAACACACAAATGGAAATGAAACGTCACATATCCCAGCATGCACCGCGCGCTTCTTCTACGGGGAAAAAAGATGGCGGCTGTTTACCGTAGTTGCGAGACCTAAACTTTATGAAAATGAATCTTAATATTTATCCATATATAAAGCGCACCGGGTTATAAGGCGCACTGTCAGCTTTTGAGAAAATTTGTGGTTTTTAGGTGCGCCTTATAGTGCGGAAAATACGGTACTCAGCTGATGAGAACTGTGCTGTCCAGTTATTGGATATTGTTTTCCTAAACTTCACATGTGCAAGTATGCCTTCATTCCAGTTTGTTCTAGGTGTGTTGCCATAGTCAGAAAGTAGTCTTTTGGCATTCATTTGAATGTGGTAGTCCTGTCTTTTGTAGAACCTTAAAAAGTTGTTACCTGTTTGCTACAACTACGTGAAATTTGGGTAACACTTTAGTATGGGGAACATAGTCACCATTAATTAGTTGCTTATTAAAGTAACAAAGACTTCATTTAGAGTTATTTGGACACTAGAGGAACTTACTAAGTTAAAGTACCCATAATAGTCACACACACACTAGGTGTGGCGAAATTATTCTCTGCATTTGACCCATCACCCTTGATCACCCCCTGGGAGGTGAAGGGAGCAGTGAGCAGCAGCGGTGGCCACGCCTGGGAATAATTTTTGGTGATTTAACCCCCATTTCCAACCCTTGATGCTGAGTGCCAAGCAGGGAGGTAATGGGTCCCATTGGTATGACTCAGCCGGGGTTTAAACTCACAACCTACCAATCTCAGGGTGGACATAAGGGTTAGGGTTAGGGTTACTAATAAGCAATAATTCTGAGGTTATTGAGGGAAGACTCTTAGTTAATGGCTTACTGGTTGAATAATAAGGCCATGCAGAATAAGGCATTAATAAGTACTTAATACTAATGACTAATTAAGAGCCAATATGTTACTAATTTGCATGTTAATAAGCAACTAATTAATGGTGAATATGTGTTCCCCATACTAAAGTGTTACCAACATTTGTTCATTTGTGAACAAGGAAAGACACAGCCCTTGATGCACCTTCACTCGCTTTAGAATCAGAATCAGTATCAGAATAGTTTTTATTGCCATTGTTTGAGAACGGGTCCACAATTTAGGATTTTTTCTTGGTGCAATCGTGCAATATATAACACATAACAGGAATAAAATGAGCTGTTTATTAACTGTCGGTGAACGCATTGAACAGGAGGTGCTGTCAGCAACATCTTCCAGTCAGTAAGTCACTCCAGCGCAAACTACCAATGATGAGGTACAGCTAATGTTGTTATGAGCGCACCCTCTGACGTCACGTGTCACTTGGCAACTGGCACCACCTTTAAAAAAGGCACTCACTCACACACCCTGCTCTCATGAAACATCTCTCAACTGCATATGCCAGATATTACATCCATCCATTAGTAGTTAAATTACTTTTTGGGAAAGCAAGAAGCAACTATTTTCATTTTTTTTTAACACTGATAATATTAGAAATAGTTTCACCTTGTTCGTATTGTGAGTAGAATCAGGGATGAATATAAATGTTGATGACAACGGGGCAAAGTGATACTTTCGTAGGGATAGCTACAGTGCTGCAGTGTGTCATAGAGAGGATGTGAAGGATTATTCAACATGGAAAGCAGTTTTTTCAGTGATCTCTTGTCTGTCAGTGACACAAACAACCCCGGCTTCAGTGTTGACATAATATCCAATTGCACATGTTAATTAAATGTGGGCAGGAACATGGTCCAAACCCCCAGAGATAATTATGATAGGCTCTGGGTGCAGAGACTGTAACCACAGCTAAATACTTTACAGTACGTCTGTGGTACACAGATCTTTCCTCACAGTAATATGTCTGGGATTGCATCACCAACAATGGCAATCCTGCATCCCTTTTTTCAGATTGTCCCTTGACTGTGCGTTTGTGCCCATGCATGCAAACAAAGAGCTTCAGTCAGAGGATGGGGAGTCAGGTGGAGGTCTTTTACCAGATGAATGATGCGGATGGGATCAAAGAGCCCCAGTGTGTGCGTGAGAGAGAGACTGTAAATGAAGCCTACTTTGTTATACAAACCCTGTTTCCATATGAGTTGGGAAATTGTGTTGGATGTAAATATAAACAGAATACAATGGTTTGCAAATCCTTTTCAACCCATATTCAATTGAATGCACTAAAAGACAAGATATTTGAAGTTCAAACTCATAAACTTAGAATTTCATGGCTGCAACACGTGCCAAAGTAGTTGGGAAAGGGCATGTTCACCACTGTGTTACATGGCCTTTCCTTTTAACAACACTCAGTAAACGTTTGGGAACTGAGGAGACACATTTTTTAAGCTTCTCAGGTGGAATTATTTCCCATTCTTGCTTGATGTACAGCTTAAGTTGTTCAACAGTCCGGGGGTCTCCGTTGTGGTATTTTAGGCTTCATAATGCGCCACACATTTTCAATGGGAGACAGGTCTGGACTACAGGCAGGCCAGTCTAGTACCCGCACTCGTTTACTATGAAGCCACATTGATGTAACACGTGGCTTGGCATTGTCTTGCTGAAATAAGCAGGGGCGTCCATGATAACGTTGCTTGGATGGCAACATATGTTGCTCCAAAACTTGTATGTACCTTTCAGCATTAATGGTGCCTTCACAGATGTGTAAGTTACCCATGCCTTGGGCACCAATACACCCCCATACCATCACAGATGCTGGCTTTTGAACGTTGTGCCTATAACAATCCGGATGGCTCTTTTCCTCTTTGTTCCGGAGGACACAACGTCCACAGTTTCCAAAAACAATTTGAAAGGTGGACTCGTTAGACCACAGAACACGTTTACACTTAAGTCCATCTTAGATGAGCTTGGGCCCAGTGAAGCCGGCGGCATTTCTGGGTGTTGTTGATAAATGGCTTTTGCTCTGCATAGTACAGTTTTAATTTGCACTTACAGATGTAGTGACGAACTGTGGTTACTGACATTGGTTTTCTGAAGTGTTCCTGAGCCCATGTGGTGATATCTTTTACACACCGATGTCACTTTTTGATGCAGTACCGCCTGAGGGATCCAAGGTCCGTAACATCATCGCTTACGTGCAATGATTTCTGCAGATTCTCTGAACTTTTTGATGATATTACGGACCGTCGATGGTGAAATCCCTAAATTCCTTGCAATAGCTCGTTGAGAAATGTTGTTCTTAAACTGTTCGGCAATTTGCTCACGCATTTTTTCATTAAGTGGTGATCCTCGCCCCATCCTTGTTTGTGAATGAATGAGCATTTCAAAGAAGCTGCTTTTATACCCAATCATGGCACCCACCTGTTCCCAATTAGCCTGTTTACCTGTGGGATGTTCCAAATAAGTGTTTGATGAGCATTCCTCAACTTTCTCAGTCTTTTTTGCTACTTGTGCCAGCTTTTTTGAAACACGTTGCAGTCATCAAATTCCAAATGAGCTAATATTTGCAAAAAATAACAAAGTTTTCCATTTCGAACGTTAAGTATCTTGTCTTTGCAGACTATTCAATTGAATTTAGGTTGAAAAGGATTTGAAAATCATCGTATTCTGTTTTTATTTACGATTTACACAACGCGCCAACTTCACTGGTTTTGGGTTTTGTATTATGCAACTACTAGTACAACTGTGTGTGACATTCTGTCTCCTCTTCTCATCACATTTTGTTTTTTTGAGGATTTGCTTTTGTAAGAGGTAAAATATACTGCTTTCATGTTGCCTTTTCAAGTTCTCGTCATGCATCGAGTCGCATCTTTCTTCTCTTTAATAAAGATAATAGGTCAATATGCATCTGGCATCAAACAACATCTTAGCCCACACATGTTTGCCATTGAGGCGTCTGACTGTCAAACTATTGCCTTAATTCTTGCTGCCTGCAAATTACCTTTTAGCAGACACTGTTTGATGTAGATCATCAGCAATCAGCTCATGTGTGGATGTGTTTTATTGACTAGTAGGCCATTGGTTGTTAGAGATAGTACTTCCTTCCCTGCAAGGTGGCTGTTATCATTAATAACTTCATTACACGACACATGCATGTTAGCTACCTGTGCAAGTCAATCTTTGAGCGAGTATGATTTGAAGGTCTTCTGAGTCTTAAACGGGACCCATTTTGCAAAACAACTTTTCTTACCTATTGCTACCTGTTTTTTGTGTATCTGCATCCCGGAAATTTTAAATCAAACCATGGAGGCATTGCGGATTTAAAAAACGATTTGGCCTTCCTTCATACTTCCTCTAAACAAGTCATTCGGAATTTGCCCAATTTGTGACATTTTTCCAGTTGTTCCAGCAGATATCTCCATAAATGGTAAAGTTTTACCCGGAGATCTTTAGGCGAGTGCTTCCTTGTAGTCTAAAGCTTTAGTCAATAAGCTCCTTATTTGTTTTCCTCCTCTTGTTATGGGGCAGACTGGCTCGTACATACACATGCATCCACCGATATTGGCATTTTATTTTACAAAGTAGTGTATAGTTTGGAGCCATGTAAAGAAGACCACCCCATTGTATTTGCTGATGCTATTCTGTTGTTGTTGTTGTTGTCTCTCTGTCTAATCCCCCACTTGTCCCCGCAATTTCCCCTTCTGTCTTACTTTTTTTCTCTTTCTATCCCCTCCTGCTCCGATCTATGGAAGTAGAATTCACTCACATCAGCTTATATATATACATATATATATATATACATATATATATATACATATATATACATATATATGTATATATATCAATATGATATTAATACTTATGCATATATTAATACATATACAAATACAAATACAAATAAATAAATAATTTGTATAAATGAATGCATATTTGTAAATATATTTTTGAGATTTGAAAATATATACAAATAAAATGTATAAATATAAAAATGTGACATACAATTAAATCAAGAATGCTTGATTTTGTATTTGTATTGAATTTGCACATGTGGATCGCTTTTTTGCTTTTGTGTCAATGAGACATTCCTCCCACAAACCAGATGCACAAATAAATGTGACCTACACACTCCCCTGAACAACCAGCAGAGGGCACTGCAGCCAGAGCGGTCTGGGTCACAGAGCATTATATGCATTATATGCAAAATGCCTGAAGTTCTCTGCACAAAAACAATCCACGTCTTTACAGAGAGAATGCACAACGGGCCTGAGCATGCTAACGTTAGCGTTGAATTAGCTAATGCTAATGTATCCAGTTAATCTGAAAGACCATGCTAGCTGCTTATTTTATTGTACCAATGCCGTTTAATGACCTTGTCCCGATGTAGATACTGATCTCTTATCAATGCAATGTGTGTCAAATTGTCACCATATATCAATCATCATATAAACCTCCCGAGTGTGCTTCTGATTGGCTCGCCAGTGTCTGAACATGTCTATGACCGAGACCGCTCTGGCTGCAGTGTACTCTGCTGGTTGTTCAGGGGAGTGTGTAGGTCACATTTATTTGTGCATCTGGTTCGTGGGAGAAATGTCTCATCGGGACAAAATCAAAAAAGCGATACACATAAGCAAATTCAATACAAATACAAAATCAAGCATATTTATATTAAAATCTCAAAAATATATTTACAAATACGCGTTTATTTATACAAATTATTTATTTATTTGTATATCACATTTGTATTTGTATATTTATTAATATATGCATATGTATTAATATCCTATTGATTTATATAAATTGATGTGAGACAATTCTACTTCCATACCGGTCCGGCTGTCCCCAACATTAATATAAATCCATTTAATAAAGTCAAATACAAATAAGGCAACAAGAGAAATATCCCACACTTCTCTTTTGAAAAGTAAATCTGTACAGCAAATATGAGCATCTACATCAACAATATGACTTGCCTGAGTAGCTGGACAGGAGAAAAAAAATAAAATAAATAAGAACGCCTACAAAACGGCACATTCTGAAGAGACAGCCAGAAAGCGACTTGAAAATAGTCTGTAAAACATAATCTAAGCAAAATGTGACTATATAACCATCATTACATGTTACGTAGACCACAAGGAAGTGTTTTAAATGTAGAAAAAAGTATAATACGATCCCTTTAAAGTATACTTTTCCACATACCTTAAAGGAAAACTGCCTTTTATTTGGAATTTTGCCCATCACCCACTATACTGAAAAAAGAACACGCATACCTTTCCCTTATCTGTTTGTTTTAACAGGGAAAGTACAAAATGAATCCCAATATTTTACCGAATTTTAAGTGCAAATAATCCCGTGCTTAAATGCACCCTCCCATAATTCAAGTAAAAATTGCCACGACTGTGCATCAAATAATCCCTAAACTTCCTACTAAAATAAGCAAAGAGACCAAGCAGCGGCTGCAGCGGCTCTTCTAGTGCGACCAGTTCGCCATCCGATGGGGTTTTATTCCCACCGTGCTGTATTTGGGCTTCAAACAGGGAGCAGATCCAGGAATGCCGGATCCCACAGTCTTGAGTTTACTTTGGGGTTGAGGACCATGAGCGCCACCATCAATAATTCCCATTAGGCCTTGTTTAATGTCTACCAAGTGTTATTGTAGCATCATCTCTGTATCAGCACATGTTATTTATACATGTATTCTCTCCAATGGAAAAAAAAAAAAAAAAAAAGGAAATTAAAACTGCTAGCACAAGGCAGCTAACAAAACAGGCAATGGGCAAATCATTTATTTCACTGCAAAGTCCTCTAAAAAAAAAGATCCAAAAACCGCCAACAACGCTCCATTTACATGCCATGACCTGCATATTGACCAAGCTACAGTGACATTGTTAAAGGGGAACATTATCACCAGACCTATGTAAGCGTCAATATATACCTTGATGTTGCAGAAAAAAGACCATATATTTTTTTAGCCGATTTCCGAATTCTAAATGGGTGAATTTTGGCGAATTAAATGCCTTTCTAATATTCGCTCTTGGAGCGATGACGTCACAACGTGACGTCACATCGGGGAGCAATCCGCCATTTTCTCAAACACCGAGTCAAATCAGCTCTGTTATTTTCCGTTTTTTCGACTGTTTTCCGTACCTTGGAGACATTATGCCGGAGGGTGTAACAACACGAACAGGGACGGAAGTTGCACCAGTGGCCCAAAGATGCGAAAGTGGCAAGAAATTGGACGTTTGTTCCGCACACTTTACCGACGAAAGCTATGCTAAGACAGAGATGGCAAGAATGTGTGGATATCCTGCGACACTCAAAGCAGATGCATTTCCAACGATAAAGTCAAAGAAATCTGCCGCCAGACCCCCATTGAATCTGCCGGAGTGTGTGAGCAATTCAGGGACAAAGGACCTCGGTAGCACGGCAAGCAATGGCGGCAGTTTGTTCCCGCAGACGAGCGAGCTAAACCCCCTGGATGTCTTGGCTCACACCGTCAAGAGAAGGATATCGACCTTAGCTTCCCTGGCCTGCTGACATGAGGGTATGTCTACAGAATATATTAATTGATGAAAATTGGGCTGTCTGCACTCTCAAGGTGCATGTTGTTGCCAAATGTATTTCATATGCTGTAAACCTAGTTCATAGTTGTTAGTTTCCTTTCATGCCAAACAAACACATACCAATCGTTGGTTAGAAGGCGATCGCCGAATTCGTCCTCGCTTTCTCTCGTGTCACTGGCTGTCGTGTCGTTTTCGTCGGTTTCGCATGCATACGGTTCAAACCGATATGTCTCAATAGCTTCAGTTTCTTCTTCAATTTCGTTTTCGCTACCTGCCTCCACACTACAACCATCCGTTCCAATACATTCGTAATCTGTTGAATCGCTTAAGCCGCTGAAATCCGAGTCTGAATCCGAGCTAATGTCGCTATAGCTTGCTGTTCTTTCCGCCATGTTTGTTTGTGTTGGCTTCACTATGTGACGTCACAGGAAAATGGACAGGTGTTTATAACGATGGTTAAAATCAGGCACTTTGAAGCTTTTTTTAGGGATATTGCGTGATTGGTAAAATTTTGAAAAAAACTTCGAAAAATATAATAAGCCACTGGGAACTGATTTTTAATGGTTTTAACCATTCTGAAATTGTGATAATTTTCCCCTTTAATGTTGGAGCTAAACACAGAATAACTACATTTCTGGCATATTAACATTATGCTAGCTGCAGGAACTGCTACTGCTGTATCTCCTTTGAATTCTGAGAAGTTAAAGATCGATAATAAATTATGCATCGCACATGTATAATAGAAGAAATTGGTAAATTTTGAAATTAAACACGTACGCTACCAACTAAAAATAATGACAAACTGAAACATTGGATACTGGCTCTCAACTTCATTTTGCTAAAAATGTACATGGCGGGTTAGTTCGCAACAGTGTTGTAAATAAATGGGTTGTACTTGTATAGCGCTTTTCTACCTTCAAGGTACTCAAAGCGCTTTGACACTACTTCCACATTTACCCATTCACACACACATTCACACACTGATGGAGGGAGCTGCCATGCAAGGCGCTAACCAGCACCCATCAGGAGCAAGGGTGAAGTGTCTTGCTCAGGACACAACGGACATGACGAGGTTGGTACTAGGTGGGGATTGAACCAGGGACCCTCGGGTCGCGCACGGCCATTCTTCCACTGCGCCACGCCGTAACACGAGCCTAACAGTGAGGCACAGTTGTGGCAATTTGTGCTTGAATTATGGGAGTGTGCACTTAAGAATGGGATTATTTGCACTTCAAATACGGTAAAATATTTATTTTCTACTTTTCCTGCATTCTGTATTGCTGATGGTTTTGCTATGAAAATGTGTTATATATTTTTTTTCATATTTGTTAATTTATTACTTGGTTACAATACATAGTTTTAACACTTGAATGTTGTAAACTGCCCAAATGTCACCAAATTCTGTACAAAAAAAGAGGCATTTTTATACAAAAATTTGTAAATTTTCCTATTTTTAAGTAATGGTCCAAATTAGTGTTGTCCCGATTCCAATAGTTTGGTACCGGTACTGGTACCAAACTTAGTTTGATACTTTTCAGTATTTTTCGATACTTTTCTAAATAAAGGGGACCACAAAACATTGCACTGTTGGCTTTATTTTAACAAAAAATCTTAGGGTACATTAAACTTATGTTTCTTATTGCAAGTTTGTCCTTAAATAAAATAGTGAACATACTAGACAACTTGTCTTTTAGTAGTAAGTAAGCAAACAAAGGCTCCTAATTTAGTCTGCTAACATATGCAGTAACATATTGTGTCATTTTCCATTTTATTATTTTGTCAAAATTATTAAGGACAAGAGGTAGAACATGAATTAGTAATCTTTTTTTTTCATTTTCTACCCCTTGTCCCTTATCTACTTGTTCATTTACTGTTAATATCTGCTTACTTTCTCTTTTAACATGTTTTATCTACACTGCTGTTAAAATGTAATAATCACTTATTCTTCTGTTGTTAGGATGCTTTACATTAGTTTTGGATGATACCACAAATTGGGGTATCAATCCGATACCAAATACTTACAGGATCATACATTGGTCATATTCAAAGTCCTCATGTGTCCAGGGACATATTTCCTGAATTTGACACGACGCGGCGACGACGGGGGCGCAGGGTGGTGGTGGACCGGTACTTTTCAGAGGCGGTATAGTACCGAATATGATTAATTTGTATCGCGGTACTATACTAATACCGGTAAACCGTACAACCCCAGTCCAAATATGTTGGTTAAAATGCAAACAATGCACAAACCAGTCAAAATTAGAGTAGTGTGCAAAAAAAAAAAAAAAAAAAATCCCCCAAATGAGGATAATAATGCTGCAAAAATTATGGAACATTTTGTGGCACATCTGTGCAGGTGCCAGGGTTAATCCTGGGTCAGCAACTGGATAGAGACGTATGGCCGACCCTTTGAGTAATTTGGAGGTGTGTGGGATCAAAGAGTTTCAAGGCCACTATGGGTACCAAAATTGTGTGTGTGCGTGTGTGTGTGTTAGTGATAAATTGAGCTCCCCTGTCCTCCTACTAGGGCCTGTAATTGTTCATCAATCTTTCACCCCTTCCACCAGTACTGTCCTCATACTCCTTTCAATCCCTCTTTCCCTAGTTTTTACCATATTCTTCCGTCAAAATTGCTGTCCGTTGCTTATTCTGTACATAACAAAGGTGTCCTTAAAGGGGAACATTATCACAATTTCAGAAGGGTTAAAACCATTAAAAATCAGTTCCCAGTGGCTTATTTTTTTTTGTCGAAGTTTTTTTCAAAATTTTACCCATCACGCAATATCCCTAAAAAAAAGCTTCAAAGTGCCTGATTTTAACCATCGTTATATACACCCGTCCATTTTCCTGTGACGTCACACAGTGATGCCAATACAAACAAACATGGCGCATAGAACAGCAAGGTATAGCGACATTAGCTTGGATTCAGACTCGGATTTCAGCGGCTTAAACGATTCAACAGATTACGCATGTATTGAAACGGATGGTCGTAGTGTGGAGGCAGGTAGCGAAAACGAAATTGAAGAAGAAACTGAAGCTATTGAGACATATCGGTTTGAACCGTATGCAAGCGAAACCGACGAAAACGACATGACAGCCAGCGACACGGGAGAACGCGAGGACGAATTCGGCGATCGCCTTCTAACCAACGATTGGTATGTGTTTGTTTGGCATTAAAGGAAACTAACAACTATGAACTAGGTTTACAGCATATGAAATACATGTGGCAACAACATGCACTTTGAGAGTGCAGACAGCCCAGTTTTCATCAATTAATATATTCTGTAGACATACCCTCATCCGCTCTCTTTTCCTGAAAGCTGATCCGTCCAGTCCAGTTGGAAATGCATCTGCTTTGAGTGTTGCAGGATATCCACACATTCTTGCCATCTCTGTCGTAGCATAGCTTTCGTCGGTAAAGTGTGCGGAACAAACGTCCAATTTCTTGCCACTTTCGCATCTTTGGGCCACTGGTGCAACTTGAATCCGTCCCTGTTCGTGTTGTTACACCCTCCGACAACACACCGACGAGGCATGATGTCTCCAAGGTACGGAAAACAGTCGAAAAAACGGAAAATGTAATGTGTTTGAGAAAATGGCGGATTGCTTCCCGATAGCGAATAATAGAAAGGCGTTTATTTCGCCAAAATTCACCCATTTAGAGTTCGGAAATCGGTTGAAAAAATATATGGTCTTTTTTCTGCAACATCAAGGTATATATTGACGCTTACATAGGTCTGGTGATAATGTTCCCCTTTAAGAAAACTTTATATATTCATTATGTTTCCAACTCTGCATTCTTTTTTTCTTGGCCAAATTGCTCTCATGGACACTCCAGCTGGAGAGTGGGTGCACTTTATACATTGCACTTCCACTTGTGATGTATGAGTGCTGCTATGTTTGTTGAACAGCCACTTATCACCGAAATATCACTCCCCTAGCACTCCATATCCTTATGTACTTTGTACAGACCCCACCTGTCACCTCTAATGACCCTTTTTGAAGAACTGTCTAAATAACAGCGTGTAAAACAAAATCTGTCACACAGTTCCACCTGTGTGCCATACATCTTAAAGGGGTCATATATACATCCCTGGTCTGCATAACATGTAAATTTAGTGCTTTGGTCAACATTTTGCCTAGATTTAGTTTTATGGACCATCTCTCCAGGATGCACAGATTTGTAGGCGGTCTTATTTAAGAAGTCCTCCTCCAGGTCAAGCCCCCAAGCCATGTTGTAGATTTTAGCGTTTCCATATTGAGTCTACTAACAGATATAAGTTGGAACTATCAATCAATCAATGTTTACTTATATAGCCCTAAATCCCGAGGGTCTCAAAGGGCTGCACAAGTCACAACGACATCCTCGGCTCAGATCCCACATCTGGGCAAGAAAAAACTCAACCCAATGGGATGACAATGAGAAACCTCGGAGGGGACCGCAGATGTGGTCTATTAACTAATTAATTAATCAAACTAATCAATACTTTTTACTGGAATTGGCAACGGCGGGGGGGTTTTAGCATGCGTAATAGTGTGATGTTGTTGCGCTATATTATGAACTAGTCAGGGTGTTATATTTTATTTTGAAGTATCGCTTTTATTTTGAAGAACCGGATATCCGGTGCGGGAAGTGTCTTTGCTGTTTTTTCGATTACTTTACTTCCTCTTCCTTCGGACTTTTGAATGAGAAGGTAATAGTTATTCACTGCTCCATGTTTCTTCATATTGTAAATATTCTTCCTAAACGTTCCTAGATACTTGAAAAGTTAAGCCAATAATGTTGTGTGTACAAGTGATGTGTTGTTTAAAGTAATTTTTATGCACAATTTTTTTTTTAGAAGTAGAGCGTCGAATGTGTGAATTGTTTGGTAGTATTTACGCATGGTATTTACATCACACAGGAGCAGATATCACTCCGCCAGAAAGTTGAGACCTGTGTGTGTGTGTTTCGTGTTTCCAACACAGGTATGTGGATTTGTGCATTATTATTATTTTATGAGAAAACGTTTTTGTTAATGTGATTTAATTTATTATTATTTTTATATGAATGAATGTTTGTTCTCTTCCTTCGGACTTTTGAATGAGAAGGAGCAGATATCACTCCGCCAGACAGTTGAGACCTGTGTGTGTGTGTGTTTCGTGTTTCCAACACAGGTATGTGGATTTGTGCATTATTATTATTTTATGAGAAAACGTTTTTGTTAATGTGATTTAATTTATTATTATTTTTATATGAATGAATGTTTGTTCTCTTCCTTCGGACTTTTGAATGAGAAGGAGCAGATATCACTCCGCCAGACAGTTGAGACCTGTGTGTGTGTGTGTTTCGTGTTTCCAACACAGGTGGCCAATAAATACTGAACCGACGGCATGGTGAAGTGTCTTTATTTTAAGAATAAGACTCACTACACATGCATGTGCATGTATGAGCCAGTCTGCCCCACAACAAAAGGACAGAGAAAAAAATGTACCGTATTTTCCGCACTATAAGGCGCACCTAAAAACCACAATTTTTCTCAAAAGCTGACAGTGCGCCTTATAACCCGGTGCGCTTTATTACGATTCATTTTCATAAAGTTTCGGTCTCGCAACTTCGGTAAACAGCCGCCATCTTTTTTCCCGGTAGAACAGGAAGCGCTTCTTCTTCTACGCAAGCAACCGCCAAGGAAAGCACCCGCCCCCATAGAACAGGAAGCGCTTCACCCGCCCCCGGAAGAAGAAGAAAAAACGCGCGGATATCACCGTACGTTTCATTTCCTGTTTACATCTGTAAAGACCACAAAATGGCTCCTACTACGCGACAAGGATCCGGTTCATAAAAAGACGCAATCTCTCCATCCGCACACGGATTACTACCGTATTTCACAGCAACTGATATTCCTGTGAACCGCACTGTGGAACGGGAGCACGTACGGTGAATATTCGCACCACAGGGAATGAGAAGTCATCCTTCACTGTGGTTCTAGCTTGCCATGCTAACTTCCACCCATGGTGATATTCAAAAGGAAGACCTTGCCAAAAGAGACCTTTCCAGCCGGCGTCATCATAAAAGCTAACTCGAAGGGATGGATGGATGAAGAAAAGATGAGCGAGTGGTTAAGGGAAGTTTACGCGAAGAGGCCGGGTGGCTTTTTTCACACAGCTCCGAAGGCGAACACACCTTCACTAAGACGGGCAGATAGCGCCGGTCGACATACGCCAACATCTGCCAGTGGATCGTAAATGCCTGGGCAGATAGTTTCGGTCACAACTGTGGTCCGAGCTTTCCGGAAGGCAGGATTCACAGAACTGCTGCACAACAACAGCGACACTGAATCCGATGACTTCGACGAGGCGGAGCCGGCCATTTTTGGATCCCACGCTTGCGCAACATTTCAATTCGGACACCGAAGACGAAGAATTCGAAGGATTTACGAATGAAGAATAACTTCAGAAGGTGAGCGCTATGTTTATTTTGTGTGTTGTGACATTAACGTTCGAGCAACATTATGTTGCTATTTATTGCTCTACACCATTTTGAATTTTACTATGTTTGTGATTGCACATTTGCGTACATTTTGGGACAGAGTTGTTAGAACGCTGGTTTTCAATATATTATTAAAGTTTGACTGAACTATCTGATTGGTTTTTTTGACATTCACTTTAGCGCAGCGTTTTTTTGACATTCACTTTAGCGCAGCGTAGGCGCGGCTTATAGTCCGGGGCGGCTTATTGGTGGACAAAATTATGAAATATGTAATTCATAGAAGGTGCGGCTAATAATCCGGTGCGCCTTATAGTGCGGAAAATACGGTAACTCATAGATCATGACTTTGGACTAAAAAATGGCAAACTTGCTCAAACATCCGCTGACGTAACCAAGCAAAATACATCTCTTAGTCTCAAACTCCAAACGGTTTGTTTAGAGGAAGAATGAAAAAGGCGAGATGGTTTGAATAAATATCTCCGCCATGCCTCCATGGTTTGATTTCAAATTTATTTGACGATCCCAAATACACAAAAACAGGTACCAGGAGGCAAAAATGTTGGTTTTGCATAATTGGACCATTTTAACAATGTTTTGTAAAGTATACATGGTCATTGTGGTACTAATTTTGTTACGGCTCAGGCTCCTGCCGTCTCTCATTCATCTGTGCGCTCCTCTGAGCACGCCTCTGGACACGCCCACGTGATCTGAAATCAACACACCTGACGCTGATGAGGACTCAACCAGCGCGTCCTGTGTTCCAGTGCCAGAACGTAGCTACCTGTCTCAGTACAGTAAGCCTACACGTCTCTAACTCTCCCCCTATGTGCATTCGCTCTCTCTGTGTTTCCCCTCTGTGCTCATCGTCTTGTGTCCTGTGTCATTGTCCCGCAGTGTTCCCCCATTTCCTGGTTTCGAGTTGTGTGTCTCATCTCCCCGAATTTCCTCTGGCTCCCTGGCTGCCTTCCCGTATCTCCACCTCTCGCCTGGACACGGACCTTGACGCCTCTCCCCTCCCTTTGACCTCTCGCCAGCCCACGGACCTCCGAGCTTGCCTTGCCCTCCTTGGACTTCCGCACCCAACACGCACCTTCAAAAACTCCCGGTAACACATACCTATTTGGATTAATTACAGACTCCACTTCCTTGTGTTTGATAAACACGTCTCACACTATTGACGCCCCTGTCTCAGTGCCGTCTCCTTCTCCACAGTACTGTCACAAATGTAGTCTTAGATCAGGATTCCCCAAACTGTTTGGCTCAGTGGCCACATTGAGTGAAAATAATTTGGACTGAGGCCGGGCTACAAATATATATATTGAAAATCATGTTTTTGTTGTTTTTGTCAATGTTTCCAAACTCTCCTGGGCACGGGAAGACTCTGAGGGCAAAAACCAAAGAATTTAAATCAGTTTTAGATAGTAGTTTTGCTTTTATTTAGTTAATGTGTGCTATTGACTTTGTTTTGCTCAAAGTGTATGTAATAAAAATAATAAGGAACTAGTTAAAGATGCTACGTCAGTAGAAGCATTTAAAGGCCTACTGAAACCCACTACTACCGACCACGCAGTCTGATAGTTTATATATCAATGATGAAATCTTAACATTGCAACACATGCCAATACGGCCGAGTTAGCTTACTAAAGTGCAATTTAAAATTTGGCGCAAAATATCCTGCTGAGAATGTCTCGGTATGATGACGCCTGCGCGTGCTGTCACGGATTGTAGAGGACATTTTGGGACAGCATGGTGGCCAGCTATTAAGTCGTCTGTTTTCATCGCAAAATTCCACAGTATTCTGGACATCTGTGTTGGTGAATCTTTTGCAATTTGTTCAATGAACAATGGAGACAGCAAAGAAGAAAGCTGTAGGTGGGAAGCGGTGTATTGCGGCAGGTGTTGTGCCGGATAATGCACCCCCGCCGTAGAATGCACCCCCTGACTGTTAACACAGCCGGTGTTTCATTGTTTACATTCCCGAAAGATGACAGTCAAGCTTTACCATTGGCCTGTGGAGAACTGGGACAACAGAGACTCTTACCAGGAGGACTTTGAGTTGGATACGCAGACTCGGTAACGTGAGTACGCATGCACCTGCAGCTTCCAAACATTTGATCGCTTGCCCGTGCGTGCGTGCCGCTATGTGCATGTCACGTACGTAACTTTGGGGACTTTGGGGAAATATATGTGCTGTATGAACTTTGGGTAGGTGAATGGTACTTTGGGCTGTGGGATTGAGTGTGTTGTGCAGGTGTTTGAGTTGTATTGGCAGGTTATATGGACGGGAGGGGGGAGGTGTTTGTTATGCGGTATTAATTTGTGGCATATTAAATATAAACCTGGTTGTGTTGTGGCTAATAGAGTATATATATGTCTTGTGTTTATTTACTGTTTTAGTCATTCCCAGCTGAATATCAGGTCCCACCCGCCTCTCACAGCATCTTCCCTATCTGAATCGCTCCCACTGCCCTCTAGTCCTTCACTCTCCCTTTCCTCATCCACAAATCTTTCATCCTCGCTCAAATTAATGGGGAAATCGTCGCTTTCTCGGTCCGAATCGCTCTTGCTGCTGGTGGCCATGATTGTAAACAATGTGCAGATGTGAGGAGCTCCACAACCTGTGATGTCACGCTACTCGTCTGCTACTTCCGGTACATCCATCCATCCATCCATCTTCTTCCGCTTATCCGAGGTCGGGTCGCGGGGGCAGCAGCCTAAGCAGGGAAGCCCAGACTTCCCTCTCCCCAGCCACTTCGTCCAGCTCCTCCCGGGGGATCCCGAGGCGTTCCCAGGCCAGCCGGGAGACATAGTCTTCCCAACGTGTCCTGGGTCTTCCTCGTGGCCTCCTACCGGTCGGACATGCCCTAAACACCTCCTTAGGGAGGCGCTCGGGTGGCATCCTGACCAGATGCCCGAACCACCTCATCTGGCTCCTCTCGATGCGGAGGAGCAGCGGCTTTACTTTGAGCTCCCCCCGGATGACAGAGCTTCTCACCCTATCTCTAAGGGAGAGCCCCGCCACCCGGCGGAGGAAACTCATTTCGGCCGCTTGTACCCGTGATCTTGTCCTTTCGGTCATAACCCAAAGCTCATGACCATAGGTGAGGATGGGAACGTAGATCGACCGTGAAATTGAGAGCTTTGCCTTCCGGCTCAGCTCCTTCTTCACCACAACGGATCGATACAGCGTCCGCATTACTGAAGACGCCGCACCGATCCGCCTGTCGATCTCACGATCCACTCTTCCCTCACTTGTGAACAAGACTCCGAGGTACTTGAACTCCTCCACTTGGGGCAAGATCTCCTCCCCAACCCGGAGATGGCACTCCACCCTTTTCCGGGCGAGAACCATGGACTCGGACTTGGAGGTGCTGATTCTCATCCCAGTCGCTTCACACTCAGCTGCGAACCGATCCAGTGAGAGCTGAAGATCCTGGCCAGATGAAGCCATCAGGACCAAATCATCTGCAAAAAGCAGAGACCTAATCCTGCAGCCACCAAACCGGATCCCCTCAACGCCTTGACTGCGCCTAGAAATTCTGTCCATAAAAGTTATGAACAGAATCGGTGACAAAGGGCAGCCTTGGCGGAGTCCAACCCTCACCGGAAACGTGTCCGACTTACTGCCGGCAATGCGAACCAAGCTCTGACACTGATCATACAGGGTACAGGCAAGGCTTTTTTATCAGCGACCAAAAGTTGCGAACTTTATCGTCGATGTTCTCTACTAAATCCTTTCAGCAAAAATATGGCAATATCGCAAAATGATCAAGTATGACACATAGAGTGGACCTGCTATCCCCGTTTAAATAAAAAAATCGCATTTCAGTAGGCCTTTAAGTCCCATCTTAAAACGCATTTGTATATTCTAGCCTTTAAATAGACCCCCCTTTTAGACCAGTTGATCTGCCGTCTCTTTTCTGCTCTTGGGGGGAATAGATTCGGTGACCACAGGTGAAGCGCTAGCTGTCCAAAGTCGGGACCCAGGGTGGACCACTCATCTGTGCATCAGTTGGGGACGTCTCTGTGGTGCTGATTTGTCTCCACTCAAGATGATATCCTGCTGGCCCCACTATGGACTGGACTCTCACTATTATGGTAGATCCACTGTGGACTGGACTCTCACACTATTATGCTAGATCCACTCGACGTCCATTGCACCGGTCGCCTGGGGGGGTTGGGGCGGTCTGCGGTCCCCTTCAAGATTTCTTATTGTAGCCCATTGAGTTGAGTTTTTTCTTGCCCTGATGTGGGATCTAAGGATGTCGTTGTGGCTTGTGCAGCCCTTTGAGACACTTGTGATTTAGGGCCAAATAAATAAACTTTGATTGATTGTCTTTTGAGTTTAAATATTGTGTTATTATTGTTACACTGTCAACAACGCTAAAGCATCGCTAAAAATTGAACTGAATACATTTGATCCACATTTATATTAGCCAATCTCACTTATGGATAATCGGAATCCGCAGCATAATTTACTTAAAATAAATGCCTTACTTCACTCTGCATTACAATACAATGTCACCTGAAATTCACCTGCCCTCAGGGGACTGACTGATGGATAGGTGTGTTTGATTTTTGTCTTGGTCCTCTCAGAAAATAGAGTTGTTTATTGAATTGAAACTGTAATGGAATTATTATCACACTAATTTATTACACTACATCGACAAACGATCATGTTCTACTAATCTTTCCTTGTAATGCATTATGCCAACCACGGACAAAAAAAGGGCTATATTTCAGACACACCAGATATTCATCAATCAAATGTTAAAACAAGCATATAGTGTGCTAGAAAAGACATACAAGTTATTTTCAATCAAAAATAAGCACTTTTGACCTTGATTTCATGTGATTATTAGGGACCGCAATGTCCCTTTGGGACCGAGGACCCTATTGTAATTGTAAGGTTGTATTATTATTATACCTCTTTGAGCTGTAATTTGACCATCTTAACATGCTTCAAAACTCACCATATTTGACACACACATCAGGACTGGAAAAAATTGCCATCTAATGAAAAAACCAAACCCCAAAACTCAAAATTGCGCTCTAGCACCCCCTAGGAAAAAACACAGACAAAACTGCTTGTAACTTCCGGTAGGAATCTCGTAGAGACATGAAACAAAAACCTCTACGTAGGTCTGACTTAGACCTAAATTTCATACATTGACATTCTTCAGCAAAAATCAACAGGAAGTTGGCAATTCCCCCTTCAGAACAAAAGTTTACTAAAAACAGTCACTTTTGCCTCTTTGAGCTGTAATTTGACCCCCTTAACATGCTTCAAAACTCACCAAACTGGACACACACATCAGGACTGGCAAAAATTGCGATCTAATAAAAAAAACCTAACCCCAAAACTCAAAATGGCGTACTTGCGCTCCCTGGGAAGAAAACACAGACACAACTGCTACTAGGAAGAAAACTCAGACACAACTGCCTGTAACTTCCAGTAGGAAACGAAAACCTCTATGTAGGTCTCACTTAGACCTACATTTCATATATTGACAACCCCCAGCTAAAATCAACAGGAAGTTTGCAATTCCCCCTTCAAAACAAAAGTTTTGTAAAAACCGGTCACCTTTTTTCAAACATTATCTCCTCTGAGCGCGTTTGTCATGTCGGCTTCAAACTAGCACAGGAGAGAGATTGAACCCTTCTGATTAAAAGTTGACGAAAAAGTTTTAATCACTGCTCTGGTTTGGATTTTATGTGCCCTCAAAGTCGGTCCCGTCCATTGCTGCTTGCAGCTTTAATTACAGTTATCTTTTGTTTCTAGTGTCTCTCAAATAGCTTTTTGGGTTTGTTAAGTATTAAAATGTCTTCACGCTCTATCCAAAGAATAACATGTTTTCTACTTTTGCTTACAAAATCCTTCCAAACTATGATGCTGTAACAGTGTATGATTACTAACAATGACACCAGGAGCCCAGTTGTGTATGTGTGTGCGCGTGGTTTATTTACGCAAGGCCAAGGCATGCACGAAGTGAGGAGTGAGCCATTGGAGACCACCCGTGCATGGCCAGTATCTTTGTGTGTTGTATCAGGACTGCAAATCTTTCTCTTCCACCTTGCAACATGAGCTGGGAAACTCGTGTCAACGCCCACTTGCCTTTTGGCATCGTGTGTACGGGACCATTCATTACCTGTCGATAGCTGTCAATCACCTTTCTGCGTCCCCCCTCAGCCTTTTGCTTCGGGTTTGGTTACTCGGCTTTTTATGTTCTTTGATTACTGTTGTTCTGCAATTCTGTTGTTATTTTCTCTCCATGATCTATTTGCACAACACGCCTGTTCATTATTAGTTTGCCCTTGTAATTGTGTTGGAACTCAATAATCAGTGTGTTCTATTCTGATTGATAATTAAACCAGTCAAGTGTGCTGGTGTATCCACCCATTTTAAATTACTCAATTCGATCGCAATGTCTTACGTGTGTGTGTGTGTGTGCATGCATGTGTGTGTGCGTCCCTATTATAGTGCACACCTAGAGCAGGGCAACTGATAGTGTGTTAATTAAACTTGATATAATGATTACAAAGGGCCTAAACACACTCACTTACACACACCGGGGAACACATTCTTTCTGTTTCCCTCTGCAGCATTTCAATTAAAACCCACCAAGTCCCAACTGTCATGAAAAGAACAGACCACCATTCACAATCAGGTTTTTTTGCGGAAAACTCAACAATAATGAATCATATTTTACACATGCAAGATCCGCTGATATCTCTGTTGAAAATATTGGACGCTGCTTCCGGGGGCTCGTTAATGATGTCATTGATTGGATGAGAAAATTGTACCTATCAGTTCGACTTTTACAATTAAACTTTGTTTCTGCTGAACTTTTATTAAGTAGGGATTTACAAACCCTGTTTCCATATGAGTTGGGAAATTGTGTTAGATGTAAAGATAAACGGAATACAATGATTTGCAAATCATTTTCAACACATATTCAGTTGAATATGCTACAAAGACAACATATTTGATGTTCAAACTGATAAACCTTTTTTTTTTTTTTTTTGCAAAAAATCATTAACTTTAGAATTTGATGCCAGCAACACGTGACAAAGAAGTTGGGAAAGGTGGCAATAAATACTGATAAGCCCGTGACCCCTCAGGCCGTACTGCATCAACAAGCGACATCAGTGTGTAAAGGATATCACCACATGGGCTCAGGAATACTTCAGAAACCCACTGCCAGTAACTACAGTTGGTCACTACATCTGTAAGTGCAAGTTAAAACTCTCCTATGCAAGGCGAAAACCGTTCATCAACAACACCCAGAAACTCCGTCGGCTTTGCTGGGCCTGAGCTCATCTAAAATAGACTAATACAAAGTGGAAAAGTGTTTTTTGGTCTGACGAAATCATTTTCAACCCATATTAAGTTGAATGCACTACAAAGACGAGATATTTGATGTTCAAACTCATAAACTTTTTTTTTTTTTTTTGCAAATAATCATTAACTTAGAATTTCATGGCTGCAACATGCACCAAAGTAGTTGGGAAAGGGCATGTTCACCACTGTGTTACATGGCCTTTACATTTTTTTTTTTTTTTTTTTTTTTTTTTGTCCTGTCCAGCTTCTCAGGCAAATCATATAGTTGATGTAGATGCCCATGTCGGCTGTTCAGATTTACTTTACAAAAGAGAAGTGTAGGATACTTCTCTTGTTGCCTTATTTGTATTTGACTTTATTAAATGTATTTATATTATCATTTAGTGCAGCCGGGCCGGAGCAGGAGGGGATAGAAAGAGAAAAAAAAAAGAAGACAGAGGGGGAAATTGTGGGGACAAGAGGGGGATTAGACAGAGAGACAAAAACAACAACAGCAAACAACAACAACAACAACAATAGAGCAACATCAGCAAATATGACATGTACAAATATGATGGTAAAAGTAATAGCAAATAAGCAGTTAGCGAAAAATAAAAAATAATACAGAAATGACAATGAGCATTATTACACTACAAATGGATCAATACAAATACCAATAGAAATAGCGCTATTGATAATGAACAATACCAATAATTGACCTTTATTATCAACAATACAGTTGTTTAAATGCAACAATACATATACGTAATGATAACTTGAGATACGAAAGAATGCAGAAAAATGGAGGGGGAGAAAGAGAAGCAACCTACATTAACCTTGTAGATTGTTATAGTCACAATAGGTTAAGCTTTGTCAGTGTGCCATGTGTTACACCCAGTTTACCCTAGGGCAACAACGTTAATATATGTTTGATGAAACGTGATTATGTGCATGAGTGTAAGTATGCATATGTACTTGTATATGTACAGAATGTGTATATGTGTTTGTACAATGAATGTATATGTACAGAATGTGTATATGTGTTTGTACAGTGAATGTATATGTACAGTATGTGTATGTGTATGTTTGTATATTAAATGTGCGTGTGGATGTACGAACATTAGGTAGGTAAATATGTACTGTATTTGTGTATGTATGTGGGAGCGTAGGTACCTATGTATGTATGTGAGCATATGTGAATTTGCATGTACAATACATTCGACTCCCAGAGTGCGTGGGAGCCAGAGCACGGCCCCATCACCCCCGAGAGCCCAACCCACAAACAGGAGGCGTGGTGCCCAGGGAACCAGGGACCACCGCCCCCACGCAGCCAAGCCGGCCAGCGACAGGAACCCCAGAGCCCGACCCACCGTACCGCCCACAAGGGCCAGCAGCAGGCCGCAGACAGACGCACCCGGCAGAGGACAGGGCACGAGAAAAGCAGGGGACAGCCAGACCCCAAGCCAGCGAGAGACCACACCCCACACGGGCAGAAAGGCGAGACGCCCCGCCCGAGGGACCCAGAGACTCCCCGCAACCGGACGGGAAGACCGCCCCCGCCCCACCGGCAACCGGGCCCCCACGAGCCCACCCCCCACCCCCGGAGAGCGCGGCGAGGCCAGCCCCCGGCCACCCCACCCAAACCGGCCGCCGCAGGACCACCCAGGCACAGGGCCACGGGAACCACCCACCCCACCCGCAGGGACCCCAACGATGGAGATGGAACAACCAGCAACCACCCCGCCGAGCCCCCCCCCCCTGAGGGAGGGGAAAATAAAAAAAAAAAAAAAAAAAAATTAATAAAATATATTAAAAAATAAATAAATAAATAAATTAATTAATTAATTAATTTAAAAAAAAAAGAATTAAAAGAAGATCACAGACATGCTGACAAACAAGGTCACTACCCCAACAACTGGCCGACTCGCAGCACCTCGGAATACCTTGCAGCACCAAGCTACCACAATAGACGCAGGGACTAGGCCCAACAGGCCCCAACCAAGACGGGCACCCGGAAGGGATGGACAGCGGGACCCAGGAGCTCCAGACACGCAGTTCGGATGCAGTAGCCTGAGGCGTCGACCCCCGTCTGACAGGCAGGCCCAGAGCGTACCCCCAGAAATATACATACATACATACATATATACATACACATACACACATACACGTATACATACCCACACATACACATATATACATATACATACACATATGTACACATATACATACACATATGTACACATACACATATATAAACATACATACATACACACACATATACATACATATACACAGTTCGTCAGCCCCGACAGCCATCACGCGCGCGCGCTGCCACCAGTCACAACATCAGCCACACCCCTGCACCAGACCCAGCAGCCACGGGCGCCCACACCACAAACAAACGGCAGCAGAAACAGCAGCCGCAATAACCCCAGACAGCCAGCACCAGCCAATCAAATCAAAGCGATCAAAAAAAAACTGCGACCAGCAACCACACGCCACCAGGGCCACGGAGACCAGCCGGCGCCAGCCCGCCGGTCAGCCCGAACGCCAACACGCAAACAAGAGACACCAACAACCCCCCCAACCAAAAGGCCCCCACCCCAACCCAAACCCGCACAAACACACCACCGCCCAAACAACCGAGACACAGCATCCAGACCAGACACGGGGGCTGCGCCGCCACCACACCAAGTCACCAACAGAGACCCCACAGCGCAAGGTCGGGCCACACGGGCACGGACCCCATCCAACAGGAAGTGAGGCCTTTACTTTTAACAACACTCAGTAAACGTTTGGGAACTGAGAAGACACATTTTTTAAGCTTCTCAGGTGGAATTATTTCCCATTCTTGCTTGATGTACAGCTTAAGTTGTTCAACAGTCCGGAAGTCCCCGTTGTGGTATTTTAGGCTTCATAATACACCACACATTTTCAATGGAAGACAGGTCTGGACTAAGGCAGGCCAGTCTAGTACCCGCACTCTTTTACTATGAAGCCACGTTGATGTAACACGTGGCTTGGCATTGTTTTGCTGAAATAAGCAGAGGCGTCCATGGTAACGTTGCTTGGATGGCAACATATGTTGCTACAAAACCTGTATGTACCTTTCAGAATTAATGGCGCCTTCACAGATGTGTAAGTTACCCATGTCTTGGGCACTAATACACCCCCATACCGTCACAGATGCTGGCTTTTCAACTTTGCGCCTATAACAATCCGGATGGTTCTTTTCCTCTTTAGTCCGGAGGACACGACGTCCACAGTTTCCAAAAACAATTTGAAATGTGGACTCGTCAGACCACAGAACATTGTTCCACTTTGTATCAGTCCATTTTAGATGAGCTCAGGCCCAGCGAAGCCGACGGCGTTTCTGGGTGTTGTTGATCAACGGTTTTCGCCTTGCATAGGAGAGTTTTAACTTGCACTTACAGATGTAGTGACCAACTGTAGTTAGTGACAGTTGGTTTCTGAAGTATTCCTGAGCCCATGTGGTGATATCCTTTACACACTGATGTCGCTTGTTGATGCAGTACAGCCTGAGGGATCGAAGGTCACGGGCTTAGCTGCTTACGTGCAGTGGTTTCTCCAGATTCTCTGAACCCTTTGATGATATTACGGACCGTAGATGGTGAAATCCCTAAATTCCTTGCAATAGCTGGTTGGGAAAGGTTTTTCTTAAACTGTTCAACAATTTGCTCACACATTTGTTGATAAAGTGGTGACCCTCGCCCCATCCTTGTTTGTGAATTACCTAAGCATTTCATTGAAGCTGCTTTTATACCCAATCATGGCACCCACCTGTTCCCAATTTGCCTGTTCACCTGTGGGATGTTCCAAATAAGTGTTTGATGAGCATTCCTCAACTTTATCAGTATTTATTGCCACCTTTCCCAACTTCTTTGTCACGTGTTGCTGGCATCAAATTCTAAAGTTAATGATTATTTGCAAAAAAAATTTTTTTTATTAGTTTGGACATCAAATATGTTGTCTTTGTAGCATATTCAACTGAATATGGGTTGAAAATGATTTACAAATCATTGTATTCCGTTTATATTTACATCTAACACAATTTCCCAACTCATATGGAAACAGGGTTTGTACTCTGGACCGAGACGTTGAGTCCGCGGCATACATGGCGGACAATAACTGATACAGTGTGCTTTGCCAGTCCAAAAGCATTCACCGTTTTCCTCGACGGCCAGGTAATACAAAGCACACGCTACCTTTTTTATCACATCCACGGGAGCTCGCATTCTCGTTGTCTCTCCTTCGACAAATGGATGAAGTATTTTGCTAAGTAGAAACACAGCCGAAGTGTTGTATCCGAAATAGCTGCAATCGCTTTCTCTTAAAGTATTCACATGTGATTTCCACAAGCGTCTGTGCATGTAGAAGAAGGAGAAACACGGGCATGTCTGGATGACTCGCCTTCATATTTCCAATGGTTAGCTCCGAGTTACGAAACCGATTGTCATGAAGCTGGCTGTGGCGTGTTCTTTCTGACGTCACTTCCTTTGTGGGGCGCGGTCTTTCTGGCGTCACTTCCTCTCTGAACTCACTTTGTAAACGATCAATGAGTCCATACAAAGCTAAGTGCCGGAGATTCAAGAATTACACAGCTAATTTACCCATGTAAAAAATTGTCCGAGGAGGGGGACCTTAAACGCTGGTTTAGTGTGGCTGAAACGGGGCTTAGGCTAAATAAATATTTGTTTAAGGGGTTAAACAACTTAGTGTAGACATGGCCTAAATTGTTGTTATCCTTCATATTCTCAAGAACTATTTCCTTTTTGTACTTACTGTCACACCCTGCACACTTTCTGCTCCTCTCCTCATTGGGGATCAAAGGTAATTAGAGCAATTTAGGTTAATGACAGTAGAGACTTGTGTTGGCTGCAGAGGCCTGGTCTCTGGAAACATGCCTAGAATCCAAACGAGGATATCTGACATTTTCTTCTCTTCCTACATGCAAGAATGTGCTCAGAGAACCATTGCGTATTATCCTGTCAAATGTCTGATAAGCCGAAAGGAAAGACTCCAAAGACCCTTATTACCGTATAAGTCCTGTGGCTAATGAAATTGAAAGTGGGCCTTATGACTTCTTAAGTCACCTGCCACCTCCATGGAAGGTACAGTAAGAATGTGGCAAGTCAAAAATCATTTCATATGTGATTCCAGTCTCAGTAGGATGCACGACCCAACCCATCTGTCTGTACAGTGTCTAAGAAGGCATTAATCAGACAAATCTTGGCCACACAGTCCCTGTCTCAGCCGCCCTAAACAGTTCTCACACTGTTATTTAATAATATCCAACCCACCCCGCAGAGATGGTACAAAACCCTTCTTTGTCTAATTGACTCTTTAGGACGCCCTGGTGATTAAGAATCTCCCCCGTGGCAATGGAAAGGCAATGGCTATAGTGTGTACCGCTGAGCGGTGACAGGCCACTGCTTACTAACTCCCCCGCTCCCCCATCTTTGCTTTCTTTGCGTGTGATTCTCCCACACAAAAGGGAGGCTGCGTGCTGCAGTTTGGAAGCCCCAAGGCAAATAGAGGCCCGAGCAGAGGATAGGACAGTGGACCATTGATGACCAGTGTTTTGACAGGGTTGCTGAAAGACACCTCCATTGGTTGTGGTGAAAAGGACAGATGGAGAGTACTGGAAGCAGAGAGAAAATGCAGACTGCATGCAACAACAACAACAACAAAACCACCACCAGTGTCTCATAATATTTGCATGCAGACTCTAGGAACAAATGAATCAACTTAGCAACGTTCTGCATAGCAAAACACAACAAAAAAATGGTCTGTCTTTGAATTATAGACACATGGTTCGAATGACACAATTCCTATTTTGCATGCCTCAAATCATACGGTATGTTCCCAGATCTTAATCAAGTCTCTTTCAAAATTGTAAATGGACAGCTTGCACATATCTGGTCTGTACAAGCTCGACATCATTGAAATAGCACTATTGGCGATGTATGATGACTACCCAAATAATACGCCAGGGTAAATCTTCAATCAACATTAAAGGCATAGACCAGTGGTTCTTAACCTTGTTGGAGGTACCGAACCCCACCAGTTTCATATGCGCATTCACCGAACCCTTCTTAAGTGAAAAATAAAACGTTTTTTTTTTTTTCAAATTCAAGACAAAGTTATATGTTTTTGGTAGCACTTTAATATGGGGAACATATTCTAAGTAACAAAGACTTAATTTAGAGTTATTTGGTTAAGGTTAGGGTTAGGGTTAGAAGGTTACCGTATTTTCCGCACTATAAGGCGCACCGGATTATTAGCCGCACCTTCAATGAATGGCATATTTCATAACTTTGTCCACCAATAAGCCGCCCCGGACTATAAGCCGCGCCTACGCTGCGCTAAAGGGAATGTCAAAAAAACAGTCAGATAGGTCAGTCAAACTTTAATAATATATTAAAAACCAGCGTTCTAACAACTCTGTTCACTCCCAAAATGTACGCAAATGTGCAATCACAAACATAGTAAAATTCAAAATAGTGCAGAGCAATAGCAACATAATGTTGCTCGAACGTTAATGTCACAACACACAAAATAAACATAGCGCTCACTTTCTGAAGTTATTCTTCATTCGTAAATCCTTCGTCTTCGGTGTCCGAAGTGAAAAGTTGGGCAAATTTACGATCCACTTGCAGATGTTGGCGTCGTCTGGCGCTGCCTCCTCGTCTTAGTGAAGGTGTGTTCGCCTTCTGTCATCCATTGTTCCCACGCAGTTAGCAGTCTAGCTTCGAATGCCCTGTTGACACCAATATCTAGCGGCTGGAGGTCTTTTGTCAATCCACCCGGAATGACGGCGAGTATTGAATTAAGCGCGTAAGCGTGTCTCTCAATGTGCTGTTATGAGCTAGCAAATATAACAACTACACTACCCAGCATGCAACGATAGTTACGAGCATGCGCGGTAGCCCTGAGAAGCGTTGTATGCTGGCAGTTAGCACGCTGTGAGTAAACGTTGAGAACTCAGTTAACACGCCTCGTCTGCATTATTTATAATTAGACAGACAACACACTTAATAGGAGCCATTTTGGGGTCTTTACATAAACACACAAATGGAAATGAAACGTCACATATCCCAGCATGCACCGCGCGCTTCTTCTACGGGGAAAAAAGATGGCGGCTGTTTACCGTAGTTGCGAGACCTAAACTTTATGAAAATGAATCTTAATATTTATCCATATATAAAGCGCACCGGGTTATAAGGCGCACTGTCAGCTTTTGAGAAAATTTGTGGTTTTTAGGTGCGCCTTATAGTGCGGAAAATACGGTAGGCTTATAATAAGGCCATGCAGAATAAGGCATTAATAAGTACTTAATAATGACTAGTTAAGAGCCAATATGTTACTAATTTGCATGTTAATAAGCAACTAATTGATGGTGAATATGTTCCCCATACTAATGTGTTACCATGTTTTTTTACTGGGGCACAAAATGAACCGTGCATGAACATCACCTCGTTCAAAGAAGAAAACCAACACAGTGCATAAACTCAAAAACAAATTACACACCTGCAAATCAGTGTGACTTCTGCTGTTGTCGTATCCGTAATGCGCCGATAGGGAGAAGATTTTATTTACACGGATCGGGTGTGTTTTGACCTCCACCGAACCCCTGAGCCCAATTCACCGAACCCCTAGGGTTCGATCGAACCCAGGTTAAGAACCACTGGCATAGACCATTTATTAGGCCCCAAATACCATTATCTATCATGACAGTTGTGTTGTTTTTCCTGTGTTCATCATTTCTTCCTGTATAGCACTATTATTTTGGTTTACTACTGCTTCTGAGCACCATTCTTCTCACCTGTTCCAGCTTGGCAAACAAGAGACTCACCTGTCCCTGATTGCCAATCAGGGTTTTGAGTTTATTATTATTAGTTCCACACTTGTGATGCTGGTTCAATCTTCAGTGTACAGGTTGTGGATGTTTTTTTTGCTTTATCTTGCCTTGCCTAACACAGCAATTTTGTGTCACATTTTTGCTCACCCGTGATCTACTGCTGCAGCCAGGCTGGTGCTTCCTCATTGTTGGTACCGAATTAAAACATACATATAGCAACACTGTAAACACGCTGAAGTGGATGGTGCTCGCCCTAATATCGTCAAATTTTATGTGTCAGGTAATCCCCATCCCCATCTATTTTTCTAAGGTTTTTTTTCTATGCTACGTGCCTTTAAGGACCCCAATGTTGGCTTCGTAAGGTCATGTTGGCTTTCAACTAAAAAAAAAAAATATGCTAATCCATCATGTTATCTTTTTTTCAAATAAGAATTGATAAGATAACTGATGAAAAAAACGAATCGTTAATCAAAAGTGGAATTGTAACCTTGGGGTTTTTAAAAAGGCCCGAACAAATACAATTTATTATTATCAATATTAAAACGACCTTCTACAAACCCCGTTTCCATATGAGTTGGGGAAATTGTGTTAGATGTAAATATAAACGGAATATAATGATTAGCAAATCATTTTCAACCCATATTCAGTTGAATATGCTACAAAGACAACATATTTGAAGTTCAAACTGATAAACATTTTTTTTTGCTATTAATCATTAACTTTAGAATTTGATGCCAGCAACACGTGACAAAGAAGTTGGGAAAGGTGGCAATAAATACTGATAAAGTTGAAGAATGCTCATCAAACACTTATTTGGAACTTCCCACAGGTGTGCAGGCTAATTGGTAACCGGCGGGTGCCATGATTGGGTATAAAAACAGCTTCCCAAAACAAGAAAGGATGGGGCGAGGTACATTCCTTTGTCCACAACTGTGTGAGCAAATAGTCAAACAGTTTAAGAACAACGTTTCTCAAAGTGCAATTGCAAGAAATTTAGGGATTTCAACTTCTACGGTCCATAATATCATCAAAATGTTCAGAGAATCTGGAGAAATCACTCCACGTAAGCGGCATGGCCGGAAACCAACATTGAATGACCGTGACCTTCGATCCCTCAGACGGCACTGTATCAAAAACCGACATAAATCTCTAAAGGATATCACCACATGGGCTCAGGAACACTTCAGAAAACCACTGTCACTAAATACAGTTCGTCGCTACATCTGTAAGTGCACGTTAAAGCTCTACTATGCAAAGCAAAAGCCATTTATCAACAACATCCAGAAACGCTGCCGGCTTCTCTGGGCCCGAGATCATCTAAGGTGGACTCATGCAAAGTGGAAAAGTGTTCTGTGGTCTGACGAGTCCACATTTCAAATTGTTTTTTGGAAATATTCGACATTGTGTCATCCGGACCAAAGGGGAAGCGAACCATCCAGACTGTTATCGACGCAAAGTTAAAAAGCCAGCATCTGTGATGGTATGGGGGTGTATTAGTGCCCAAGGCATGGGTAACTTACACATCTGTGAAGGCACCATTAATGCTGAAAGGTACATACAGGTTTTGGAACAACATATGCTGCCTTCTAAGCGCCGTCTTTTTCATGGACGCCCCTGCTTATTTCAGCAAGAAAATGCCAAGCCACATTCAGCACGTGTTACAACAGCGTGACTTCGTAAAAAAAGAGTGCGGGTATTTTCCTGGGCCGCCTGCAGTCCAGACCTGTCTCCCATCGAAAATGTGTGGTGCATTATGAAGTGTAAAATAGGACAGCGGAGACCCTGGACTGTTGAACGACTGAAGCTCTACATAAAACAAGAATGGGAAAGAATTCCACTTTCAAAGCTTCAACATTTTTTTTTTTCAGTTCCCAATCGTTTATTGAGTGTTGTTAAAAGAAAAGGTGATGTAACACAGTGGTGAACATGCCCTTTTCCAACTACTTTGGCACGTGTTGCAGCCATGAAATTCTAAGTTAATTATTATTTGCAAAAAAATAATAAAGTTTATGAGTTTGAACATCAAATATCTTGTCTTTGTAGCGCATTAAATTGAATATGGGTTGAAAAGGATTTGCAAATCCTTGTATTCCGTTTATATTTACATCTAACACAATTTCCCAACTCATATGGAAACGGGGTTTGTACTTACACGCGGCCTGCCTTCTCTGTATCCTGGGATCGTGCTAGGTGCAACCATCACACTTAAGTTGGTATATTTAACGGTGCATACAACAATAAACGAGAAAAAAAACATATTGACAACAGTCACATAATGCAGAGATTATATGTATGTAGAGGAAACTGAATGGTATGGTTGTCATGTTGTACATGACATTTAAAGTCATGTTTATCGTTTCCTGGGTTTTTGTCATTTTTGTTCGTATTTTTTAGTATCCATTTTAAGCTCTAGTCTGAATACTGATTCCTTTACCTGTTTCTGACTAGCAATAAGACACATTTAACCTAGGTTTCAATCAGGACACTTTTTAATGCTGGATCCTTGCTTTATACTACCGTCATTTCCAGACAATAAGCTGCTACTTGTTTTCCCACACTTTGCTGCAGCTAATGTATGTTACGCCTTGTCACATCTGACCAGTGAAATTGCCTATTGCCTATGACAATGTTCACATTAAATTTAACACACTCACATAATTACACAGTCAGTCATTTAAAGCATTATGCACTCACCCTCGTCATGGAGAAAAAACTACAAAATGCACACGACACAGCCCCAAAGTTGAAGACAATGACCCGGCCATCTAAAATGTAAACAGACGCCGCACGAAACGTAAATGCACCACCACTAACAAGCCCAGAGAAGGAAGAGAAGGAGATGGACAAAGACAGCGCTTAATGACCTTTGGTGTGTGCTACTGTACTGATTTGTTAAATTTGTGAATGAACACAAGCAATATGTAAATATTTCATGTTTTAATGCGTAGACCTAATAGATGTGTAAGGCCAATATATTTACAAATAGATTTGTACAACAAATAGGTGGGTGCGGCTTGTAATTAGATGCATGGTAATAGTTTTAACACACTGCTTTGAAATGTCGCTGCACCTGTTTTTACAACTAATACATTTATTTTTACCTGCACATCGCTTACCGTCTCTGCATTCTATGGTAGCATCACGAGCAATAGCCTGATACACCATTTGATATCATGCAATGCTGTTGCTGCAAAATGAATACAGTGTTAATTTGTGAGAGACCCAAGTACTGTAATAGTACAGTACAGTATTTACTTGTTTACATGGTTTTGTGAACCTACCATATTATGAGTCATTTGAAATAATGATGTAATCACAACAAATGAATAGCCTTCCGCCTTTGCATGTAGAATAAGGGTCCTAGTAAATTGGTTTACTCTTGTATAACTTTTTTCTACTATTTAGGACCTCAAAGGGCTTTGACACTGTAGCCTCATACACCTACTGATGACGCGGCATTAGAAAAACTGGGGGTTTAGTATCAAGCTCAAGGACCATGATACTTCGACAATGACACAGAGGGACTGCAGAGCAAACCTGCAAGTTTGGGATACCACCGGTGTACTACCTCAGCCACGCTGCACCAAGGGCACTTTTACAGTACAGTAGTATATTTTAGTCATGTTTTAAAGGAACCCTTGGTAATATTAATTTAGTCATTTGTGAAGACAATAAGCAAACTCTGGTGTGGACCAAAATCAACTTTCAGTTGTGGTCCCAGGCAAGATTTGGTCAATTCAGCATTGTTCTGTTGTGGTGTGAAAATCATTCTGCAATTGATACACTTTAACGGAGAGTGTAGGTGAGACACAAACCGACATAATGATGATTACTACAATACCACATTGTTTTTTGCAATATATATATTTTTCCATGAAAATTGTCCAAAATATACTTCAGTTTTTGTACTTATTATTGTCATGACCTGGACTTGGGCGACGCAAATTATTGCGTGGGTTGCTTTCCCAAGATGCAAACGAACTGAAGCGGACATGGCGTGGAGGTAAGGACATTATTTATTTTAACACTAACAAAAAGAACAATCTAAAGGTGCGCACAAGGCGGAGAACAAACTTGGCTATGAACAAAATTAACACATAAACAAACTAAGGACATGAAACAAAACTCCACTTACCGTATTTTCCGCACTATAAGGCGCACCTAAAAACCACACATTTTCTCAAAAGCTGACAGTGCGCCTTATAACCCGGTGCGCTTTATATATGGATTAATATTAAGATTCATTTTCATAAAGTTTCGGTCTCGCAACTTCGGTAAACAGCCGCCATCTTTTTTCCCGGTAGAACAGGAAGCGCTTCTTCTTCTACGCAAGCAACCGCCAAGGTAAGCACCCGCCCCCATAGAACAGGAAGCGCTTCTTCTTCTACTGTAAGCAACCACCCGCCCGCGTAGAAGAAGAAAAAGGGCGCGGATATTACCGTACGTTTCATTTCCTTTGTGTGTTTACATCTGTAAAGACCACAAAATGGCCCCTACTAAGCGACAGGGATCCGGTTTATGAAAAGACGCAATCTCTCCATCCGCACACGGATTACTCTTTCACAGCAACTGATATTCCTGTGAACCGCACTGTGGATACAACGGGAGCACGTACGGTGAATATTCGCACCACAGGGAATGAGAAGTCATCCTTCACTGTGGTTCTAGCTTGCCATGCTAATGGCCAGAAACTTCCACCCATGGTGATATTCAAAAGGAAGACCTTGCCAAAAGAGACCTTTCCAGCCGGCGTCATCATAAAAGCTAACTCGAAGGGATGGGTGAAGAAAAGATGAGCGAGTGGTTAAGGTAAGTTTAAGTTTACGCGAAGAGGCCGGGTGGCTTTTTTCACGCAGCTCTGTCCATGTTGATATACGATTCCATGCGCGCCCACATCACGCTGGTTTTAATATATTATTAAAGTTTGACTGACCTATCTGACTGTTTTTTTGACATTCCTTTAGCGCAGTTAGATGCGGCTTACAACACGGGGCGGCTTATAGGTGGACAAAGTTTTGAAATATGCCGTTCATTGAAGGCGCGGCTTATAACCCAGGGCGCCTTATGGTGCGGAAAATACGATACTGTGACGTGAAAAGCATGAAAACTATGGCATAGAGTAAGCATGAAATAAGTCAGCACAGAGCAAATCCAGAATGTCAGGGGTACCAAGGGTTATGTCGCCAGGCCGACCAACTGAAAATGACAGGCTTAAATAGCAGTGACATGATTAGCAACCGGTGCGTGAGTCCAAAACATGAACAGGTGAAACTAATAAATTGTCATGGAAACAAAACAAGCAAGAGTGCACAACCAGGAAATAAAAAGAGTCCAAAAACCAAACATAACTAAACAAAACAAAACATGATCCAAAAGACATGATAATTAAACCTTGGGATTGAGTGCCCATATAAAACATTCACGTGACTATGGGTCTATGCATTCTTTTTTTTTTTTTTTTTTTTTGTGAGTACTGCTGCAAAATAATCTACCATGGGGCTAGAGAAAGTTGCAAATTATGGCATGCAGGGTTGCATGTGTTGTGCCATAAAGTTTTGTCTCGCGCATGGGAGTGATTGCAGCAATCAATGTGTAAACAAAGTCATGTGAGGAAACAGTCATTTTCTGTGTGTTGTAGAATATAACACAAGTACTAACACTTTGATTAAAAAAAAGGTAAAAGGTAAAAGGACACAATGTGGCTCTCCCCTCTTCTCCTTCAAGGCTGATCGTTGTCTTCGCCAACAAGTGTGTTCATCAAAAAGTAGAAGTTGTGTTAAATGTTCATTCATTTTTCATTTACATGCATTTTTAGCATTATTTTCTCTATGTAAGCTAAAATTGCTCAATATTTAAAATGATATGTGTTAAAATTTGGGATGTCTGGAATTGTATTTACATAATTTCCTATGAGACCAATTGTTTTGGTCTTTGTAGGTTTGTGTTTTTTCAAATGACCCTTTAGAACAGATTAAAAACAAAACACGAGGTAGCGCTGTAAGAGCAAAACGATGAAACTGGAACTGCAGCAGGGAAAGACAACGTTTTCACAATTAACTGCTGATCTTGCCAAGGCAAAGCAAACCATAAGTTAGAAAACACCCAAATGTGTCAAATTCGCTCTGGTCGCATTGTAGCGAGAGTCGGGTTCCCTGGATGAGAAAGACAGGCGAAGCAGCAGAAGCATAGTGCAGGTAAAAGTCTTTTAATTCAAGATCAAGGCAAAAAACAAAAGAGCTTTGTCCTGCATGGAAGCACACGGGAAGCCGACGGCAAAGCTTAGCATAGCATAACCAAATGGTTGTGAGAAATACAGTAGCGCAAGGCTAGCAAGTAATGTAAACCTTTGCATATAACAAAGTCAAATCAACAAACCTGTTGCATTAGGTGAACAAAGGTCATTTGCCGGTACAACGGCGAGACCGGTATACAACGGGGTGTGATTAGTGGCGACAAGCAGGTGGGGACATGAATTAATAAACAGAAACTGGTATGTATGATCAGTGCACCTAGGAACCATAAAGTAAACAAAGGAAGAAGCGCTGAAACAGAAATAGACTTAAAACATATAACTAGGGATGTCCGATAATGGCTTTTTGCCGATATCCGATATTCCGATATTGTCCAAGTCTTTAATTACCGATACCGATGTCAACCGATACCGATATCAACTGATATATACAGTCATGGAATTAACACATTATTATGCCTAATTTGGACAACCAGGTATAGTGAAGCTAAGGTACTTAAAAAAATAAAATAAAATAAAATAAAATAAGATAAATAAATTAAAAGCATTTTCTTGAATAAAAAAGAAAGTAAAACAATATAAAAACAGTTACATTGAAACTAGTAATTAATGAAAATGAGTAAAATTAACTGTTAAAGGTTAGTACTATTAGTGGACCAGCAGCACGCACAATCATGTGTGCTTACGGACTGTATCCCTTGCAGACTGTATTGATATATATTGATATATAATGTAGGAACCAGAATATTAATAACAGAAAGAAACAACCCTACTGTGTGAATGAGTGTGAATGAGTGTAAATGGGGGAGGAAGGTTTTTTTGGGTTGGTGCACTAATTGTAAGTGTATCTTGTGTTTTTTTATGTTGATTTAATAAAAAATAAAAAATAAAGATACTGATAATAAAAAAACCGATACCGATAATTTCCGATATTACATTTTAACACATTTTATCGATATTATCGGACATCTCTACATATAACTATAACAAATAAAACCTGCCATGATAGGTCATGACAAAAAGAGGACAATTACCTGAATGGGTACCTCCTTTCCTCATATGCCTCAATTTTTGTCTTCATTTTTGTCTACAATGATCAAAAGTACAAATTTGATTGTCTACAGAGTTACTATCAACTATTCATTTTAATCCCATTAAAATGTTCACATTCAAGAGAATTTGCTACCTCTGGCTGTTGAAGTCTATGAATATACTTCAGGGATGTAACGGTACCGCAATACTTCCGTTTCAAAGTCTTCTCAATAATATTGTGGTGTGTGACGGTATCAAACGAAAACTTGGTGTGTGTAGTTTTTTCTGATGTTTTAGCGTTGGCCGTGTCTGTAAATGAACTGCATCTCCCAGAATCCTCTGCGCAGAGCGGGAACGACAAGGTGAGGGGCTTGAAACGCCGCAAGCAGGAAGTGAAGTGTGTTCGTACTTATCTTTGATTAAAGGAATTGTTTCTTCGACATTACATCCGTCCATAGCTGGTTGTGCTACTTTGCTAACAAACAGACAAACAAGCCCAGACCAAAACTTAACCTTTTTGGCAGAGGTAAGAAAGTCTGCAATATGCAAAGCGAAGCAGGCCACTTTTAGAGAGCCAGCTGGTCTTGTCACACCGCACGGCAGGAAAAAAACAAATACAATGGTCAACACGTGAAATTCAAGTAAACTAAAAATTTGAGTAACATCTTCAATCCATCCATACATTTTTATACTGCTTGTGTCTCAGTGTCGCAGGGGAAGGGGGTGCAGCTATTCCAGATGCACTCGAATAGAAGGCAGGGCTGGACAAATCGCCACCTCATAAACTGTCACACAGAAAATACATTTGAAGCCACCTTTTAATATAACTAAATAATATAACTTGAATTATTTACATAATAAAAGTTTTATTATTAGTTTACTAATAAACAACATTTTCCAAACTGATATCAAAAATGACCACTGTAGAGGACATTACTTCCCATAATGCAAACATTGAAAGACACCAAACTGTACATTTTTGTTTGACACTTGACATTCTTTCTTTAAAGGCAACATCAACTGGAAGTTCTTATTTTAAATAATTGCTTTAAACCAAGAATAATGTAAATAATTCAATTTATATACTGTGATGATTATCTTGTGTGATGACTGTATTATGAAAATAGTATATATCTGTATCATGAATCAATTTAAGTGGACCCCGACGTAAACAAGTTGAAAAACGTATTCGGGTGTTACCATTTAGTGGTCAATTGTACGGAATATGTACTTCACTGTGCAACCTACTAATAAAAGTTTCAATCAATCAATCAAAAAACCGTGGATGATTTTGCTCAATTATTTTCACTTAAAAATCTATGTTTGTACTGATAAATATGATAAGAACTATTTAGCATTATGTATGTGTGCGTGTGTTCAATTACAGTAAGTGTGTTTATCTTAGACATTCCTGCCATTTCCTTTTACACACTATGGCATTTTTACCAAGCTTTTTTTTTTTTGGTCATATACCACAATAATATTGGACTGTGGCCTTAATACGGTGATAATATTGCACCGTGAGATTTGATACCGGTACAGGCCCAATATACTCCTCATAAATGTTTCTGCAATAATGTAAGCATCCATAACACCGGTGCATTTGCCTCCGGTATGTTGGCATGCAGAGAAAATGATCTATTGTCGAGATGTGGATACATTTTCCGAGAGTTTTCATACACACGCTGCATACCTGCCATTCCGCTGTGTGCAAATCAGAGGTTTTATCAGCAACGAAAATAACAGGCAATCTACTCATTATCCAGACAATTATCCGCTGCTAATAGCATGCTCAATCAGTATCAGTTATTACCATTTCAGGATATTAGTGCCAGACAATGTGCATTAGTGGTTTGAAGAGAGAATGATTTGGTGAGATAGAAAGTAAGCCGCTTAGACCGTGGCACCGAGTGTGTCCTCCGCTACCATACCGCATATGTGTTCCCAGACCAAACTCTTTATAAATGTGGTTCTGTTAGAATAATTATGTATATATTATCACACAACACTTATGCTTAAGGGCCGTTGCTATAGTTATTATCAATTGTGCTGAAATTGTATTTTTCTTTGTCTGTGCAAATCTGGCAATCCAAAAGATTGCAAGTCAGTCTCGTATCAGTGTTTGTTTCCAGAATCGGCCTGCTGACTGCCAAGGCCGAACATGGAATACCGTGACGCAGACAGAGCAGAGACAAGGCGATATCACGACTGTCAGCACATTTGCATTTTCGTATAATCATATATTGTGTCTAACTGGAGCTGTCCAGATTACCCCCTTCCCTCAGCGACAGCTTCAGTGATGTAACCAGGGACCTCCCAAATAAATAGAGGAAGCACGTGGGCTAGACTTTTAGAACATAGTTTGGATCTGTGACTAGAGTTAAGCCCAAAACACGTCTCTCCTCAATTGAGCAACATTTTACTCTGTCTCTGCATGATTCCTTGCTTCTCGTCTGTTTAATAGATGTCATCAGTGTTTGAACCTGACAGGTTGCACTTTGATTTGCTTTCTGCGTGTATCAGTCTATTTGTGAAGTTACAGTTTTTTCAATTTGCTTACACACAATTTTACTAACTGTGTGTCTTTTTTCAAAAGGATTTACACCACTTTTCCAAACACCACATTCAACTTTCTTAATTCCTAGATTATTTGCAAAATGACACACTTCGGTCAAAACATATGCGTATTCATCAAAATTAAAGTTAAAGTTAAAGTACCAATGATTGTCACACACACACTAGGTGTGGTGACATTTGTCCTCTGCATTTGACCCATACCCTTGTTCACCCCCTGGGAGGTGAGGGGAGCAGTGGGCAGCAGCGGTGGCCGCGCCCGGGAATCATTTTTGGTGATTTAAAGTTAAAAGTTAAAGTTAAAGTACCAATGATTGTCACACACACACTAGGTGTGGCGAGATTATTCTCTGCATTTGACCCATCACCCTTGATCACCCCCTGGGAGGTGAGGGGAGCAGTGGGCAGCAGCGGTGGCCGCGCCCGGGAATCATTAACCCCCAATTCCAACCCTTGATGCTGAGTGCCAAGCAGGGAGGTAATAGGTCCCATTTGTATAGTCTTTGGTATGACCTTGGTATGAAAATATAGCAAGCATTTGTAAAAATGCAGTTTTATTGTCATCTCACCCACACATCCAGTCAAATGATAAGACACTATTGGAGTGAGTTACCCAGAACAGTGATACATACAAAACGCATTTATAAAAAAACAAACATATTTTACTATAAGAAATCACATGTATGGGGCATTTTGCCCTACCTTTTTAGCATACCGTAATTCCTTGAATTGCCGCCGGGCCTGTAATTAATTTAAAACCTCTTCTCACTCTGGCGCTTACCAAAGGCATGAGGTAAATGCAAGCATGCGCTAATTACTTTAAAACCTCTTCTCATCAAATGTAGGCCTGCGCTTATAAATTTGAGTGTGATGTAAGGATACCATCATGAAAAGCACATTTAATAAAAAGAAACGTTATTATGGTCTTACCTTTACTTATAAATGAAGTCCATGCGCAGCTCCTTTTGAACAAAAGCATCGATAACTTGTTTATAGAAGTCTTCCTTATATTTCTTCAGTTTTAAAAGTGTCTCTGTCTCGATGGAGATATTAATTATTACCTCCTGCTTCGATTGAAAGTCCAGTTTATAAAACTGTTTTATTTTAGATATGTAATCCTCCATGTTAAAAGTGCAAGCGAGAGGGAAAAATAAACGATCACTGCTTACTGTTGCTGCTTGTTGTCACTTCTTCTGCAGCCGAGTAGTCGCAAGAATGATCACTAGCGCCCTCTACCACCAGGAGGCGGGAGTCATTTAATGACTCATATTTGACACACGCAGCTACGGTGTATTAATAAAACATAGCTGCTTACTGTTCTTTTTAGCATATTCAATAGCTTGGACCTTAAATCCTACTGAATAGCTCTTTATCTTCTTCCCTTTATGTGATTTCAAATTATTGAAATCAGCCTCCTCCATTTTGAAAATGATGACAGTTGAAGTGCCACTCGTGACGTGACGAGTTTGACCCGGTGGAAATTCTAGACATGCACTAGAAAAAATAATATTTTGCGAAACGAGTTTGACCCGGCGTTAATCCTGAGCCGGCGGTAATGCTAAGCATGCGCTAATTATTTTGCGAAACGAGTTTGACCCGGCAGTAATTCTAGGCAGGCGCATACTATATACCCGGCGGCAATTCAAGGAAATACGGTATGTGATGAATTATTACTGTAACTTGACAAAATATATTGGCAAATCCATAGCAATCGTCAGTTTACTTTGTAGTGGGCCTATATGTAAGGACCTAAAGAGAAAGTCAAAATATCCTGCAATCTTTTCAAGAACTGCTCAACAATGATGCTGCAAACTGCAAATATGTATTTGTACCACAGTCAGGTAAAGTAACATATCGCAGTAGTCAACATTGACATGTAGTACAAATTAAAATCTGAGACAAATAAAAAGGTTTGAAAACAATCAGTATCACAATCCTAGTGTGTGTGTAAAGTGTGAAAATGTGTGTATCACAATTGTGTGCAAGATGTGAAGGTGTGTGTAAAGCGTTGTGTGTAATATTTCGTAAAACATGTAAAGCAGAGTCTCTGCCTAATATTAGGCAAATCTGCACAGTGGTTTTGTTTACTGTGTGTAGACTTTTGTTAACTGTGTGAAAATGTCAAATTTAGTGTGTAAGCAATTGGAAAAAAAACTGTAAGCATGCGCAGATGAATGGGTTCCTGCTAAGTGAGTGTGTGTGTGTGCCGTGCATTGAGTAGAGCATTGTCCTCTCCAGATAAGAGGCTGGCGTCGAAAATATAAGACGTATCGAAAAAGGGATCAAGTCACGCACCATTACACAGCTATTCTGACAGGCCAGAACCAGCCACCTTAAGTAGATCAATCCCAAAATGGCTTTAGATTACCGTATTTTCCGCACTATAAGGCGCACCTAAAAACCACAATTTTTCTCAAAAGCTGACAGTGCGCCTTATAACCCGGTGCGCTTTATTACGATTCATTTTCATAAAGTTTCGATCTCGCAACTTCGGTAAACAGCCGCCATCTTTTTTCCCGGTAGAACAGGAAGCGCTTCTTCTTCTACGCAAGCAACCGCCAAGGAAAGCACCCGCCCCCATAGAACAGGAAGCGCTTCTTCTTCTACTGTAAGCAACCACCCGCCCCCGGAAGAAGAAGAAAAAACGCGCGGATATCACCGTACGTTTCATTTCCTGTTTACATCTGTAAAGACCACAAAATGGCTCCTACTAAGCGACAAGGATCCGGTTCATAAAAAGACGCAATCTCTCCATCCGCACACGGATTACTACCGTATTTCACAGCAACTGATATTCCTGTGAACCGCACTGTGGAACGGGAGCACGTACGGTGAATATTCGCACCACAGGGAATGAGAAGTCATCCTTCACTGTGGTTCTAGCTTGCCATGCTAACTTCCACCCATGGTGATATTCAAAAGGAAGACCTTGCCAAAAGAGACCTTTCCAGCCGGCGTCATCATAAAAGCTAACTCGAAGGGATGGATGGATGAAGAAAAGATGAGCGAGTGGTTAAGGGAAGTTTACGCGAAGAGGCCGGGTGGCTTTTTTCACACAGCTCCGAAGGCGAACACACCTTCACTAAGACGGGCAGACAGCGCCGGACGACATACGCCAACATTTGCCAGTGGATCGTAAATGCCTGGGCAGATATTTCGGTCACAACTGTGGTCCGAGCTTTCCGGAAGGCAGGATTCACAGAACTACTGGACAACAACAGCGACACTGACTCCGATGACTTCGACGAGACGGAACCGGCCATTTTGGATCCCACGCTTGCGCAACTTTTCAATTCGGACACCGAAGACGAAGAATTCGAAGGATTTACGAATGAAGAATAACTTCAGAAGGTGAGCGCTATGTTTATTTTGTGTGTTGTGACATTAACGTTCGAGCAACATTATGTTGCTATTGCTCTACACCATTTTGAATTTTACTATGTTTGTGATTGCACATTTGCGTACATTTTGGGACAGAGTTGTTAGAACGCTGGTTTTCAATATATTATTAAAGTTTGACTGAACTATCTGACTGTTTTTTTGACATTCCCTTTAGCGCAGCGTAGGCGCGGCTTATAATCCGGGGCGGCTTATTGGTGGACAAAGTTATGAAATATGTAATTCATTGAAGGTGCGGCTAATAATCCGGTGCGCCTTATAGTGCGGAAAATACGGTAGAATATCTCTGTGAAGACTACAAAAAAGCTGCTTTGGTGACCCACAACTCCAGCCTCTCTGCACTCTGGAGTTGGTGCATGTTCACATGACAACACATGAATTATTAATTTCATAATAATTATTCATTTCAGTTTATAATGCCAGTTTGTTTATTTTGAACAGTGCATCCCTGTGCATTTTCCACACACATACAAAGCAATCTGTTCTGACATTCATACACATTCACTTACTTCTGGCACGGCCAAACATAGCTGCCCTCCCTTACTGCTGTAAAATTAGACTTAGACTTAGACTTCCTTTATTGTCATTCAAAATTGAACTTTACAGCACAGATAAGAACAACATTTTGTTGTGTTAGCTCGTTGTTGTGCAGGATAAAAGGGCAATAAGGTGCAGATATAAATAGATTACTGTACAGATAAAAATATTGCACTTTTGCATATGCATCCACGTTTACGGTTGTATGTAGCGATGTCCCATAATATCGGACTGCCAATATTATCGGCCGATAAATGCTTTAAAATGTAATATCGGAAATTATCCGTATCGGTTTCAAAAAGTAAAATTTATGATTTTCTAAGCGCCGCTGTGTACACGGACGTAAGGAGAAGTACAGAGCGCCAATAAACCTTAAAGGCACTGCCTTTGCGTGCCGGCCCAGACACATAGTATCTACGGCTTTTCACACACACAAGAGAATACAAGCATACTTGGTCAACACCCATACAGGTCACACTGAGGGTAGGCGTATAAACAACTTTAACACTGTTTCAAAAATGCACCACACTGTGAACCCACACCAAACAAGAATGACAAACACATTTCGGGAGAACATCCGCACCGTAACACAACATAAACACAACAGAACAAATACCCAGAAGCCCTTGCAGCACAAACTCTTCCGGGACGCTACTATATACACCCCCCGCTAGACCCCCTCCACCCCCCCCCCTGCCCCCACCCCGCCCACCTAAACCTCCTCATGCTCTCTCAGGGAGAGCATGTCCCAAATTCCAAGCTGCTGTTTTGAGGCATGTTAAAAAAAATAATGCACTTTGTGACTTCAATAATAAATATGGCAGTGCCATGTTGGCATTTTTTTCCATAACTTGAGTTGATTTATTTTGGAAAACCTTGTGACATTGTTTAATGCGTCCAGCGGGGCATCGCAACAAAATTAGGCATAATAATGTGTTAATTCCACGACTGTATATATCGGTATCGGTTGATATCGGAATCGGTAATTAAGAGTTGGACAATATCGGAATATCGGATATCGGCAAAAAAGCCATTATCGGACATCTCTAGTTGTATGTTATATATTGTCTTTATATTCTAGCGAGTTAATCCGTTTTTGGGGGGAATTGAGGGGATATGTTCAAGAGTCTTATGGCCTGAGGGAATAAAAAAAAGTACTGAAAAGATTAAATATAAGAATTGTGACCATCTGTTTGGTGTTGTTTGTCGGGACCCCAGGATGCAGAGACAGCAGGCAGCGTACCGGGAAAAAAATCCTATTTTTTAAGTAAGACAAAAACATTGTGAAGTGCACACAAGGCAAAACAGGGACAGGAAACGCAGAACGCCAGCAGCATGTCAAAGCAAAATTGATCCAGCCTAGTCCAAAAAAAGCAGCCTGATTGGTGAAGGAGCTAGTACTCAAACTAAAGAGGTTGTGGCAAAAGGAGGAAAACAAGAAGTGGAAACAAAAGCAAGATACAAGAAACTAATAAATGTAATGTGAGAGCATGACAAGAACTACATTAAAACAGTAAAAAAGAGAACAACTCTATAGGTTTATCCCTGTGGTTATCTGGCAGGCATTTCTACCTTCTTAAATGATATCTCCTTGTAACAACACAGAATCCATGACCCCGCTGGCATTCAATATTTTTCATCCCGAATCATAGTCACGGCAGTCATGCATTTAACACCAAAAGAGAGGCTAATATTGGTGGATGTTTATTATTAATCTCTCAGAGCTGGTTTTAATGTTGATTTTCACGTTCATAGGGGTGGTTTTCCTTTTCTTTGGCGCCCTGACTTTTGGGAGACATACCGTATTTTCCGCACTATAAGGCGCACCGGATTATTAGCCGCACCTTCAATGAATTACATATTTCATAACTTTGTCCACCAATAAGCCGCCCCGGATTATAAGCCGCGCCTACGCTGCGCTAAAGGGAATGTCAAAAAAACAGTCAGATAGTTCAGTCAAACTTTAATAATATATTGAAAACCAGCGTTCTAACAACTCTGTCCCAAAATGTACGCAAATGTGCAATCACAAACATAGTAAAATTCAAAATGGTGTAGAGCAATAGCAACATAATGTTGCTCGAACGTTAATGTCACAACACACAAAATAAACATAGCGCTCACCTTCTGAAATTATTCTTCATTCGTAAATCCTTCGAATTCTTCGTCTTCGGTGTCCGAATTGAAAAGTTGCGCAAGCGTGGTATCCAAAATGGCCGGTTCCGTCTCGTCGAAGTCATCGGAGTCAGTGTCGCTGTTGTTCTGTGAATCCTGCCTTCCGGAAAGCTCAGACCACAGTTGTGACCGAAATATCTGCCCAGGCATTTACGATCCACTGGCAAATGTTGGCGTATGTCGTCCGGCGCTGTCTGCCCGTCTTAGTGAAGGTGTGTTCGCCTTCGGAGCTGTGTGAAAAAAGCCACCCGGCCTCTTCGCGTAAACTTCCCTTAACCACTCGCTCATCTTTTCTTCATCCATCCATCCCTTCGAGTTAGCTTTTATGATGACGCCGGCTGGAAAGGTCTCTTTTGGCAAGGTCTTCCTTTTGAATATCACCATGGGTGGAAGTTAGCATGGCAAGCTAGAACCACAGTGAAGGATGACTTCTCATTCCCTGTGGTGCGAATATTCACCGTACGTGCTCCCGTTCCACAGTGCGGTTCACAGGAATATCAGTTGCTGTGAAATACGGTAGTAATCCGTGTGCGGATGGAGAGATTGCGTCTTTTTATGAACCGGATCCTTGTCGCTTAGTAGGAGCCATTTTGTGGTCTTCACAGATGTAAACAGGAAATGAAACGTACGGTGATATCCGCGCGTTTTTTCTTCTTCTTCCGGGGGCGGGTGGTTGCTTACAGTAGAAGAAGAAGCGCTTCCTGTTCTATGGGGGCGGGTGCTTTCCTTGGCGGTTGCTTGCGTAGAAGAAGAAGCGCTTCCTGTTCTACCGGGAAAAAAGATGGCGGCTGTTTACCGAAGTTGCGAGATCGAAACTTTATGAAAATGAATCGTAATAAAGCGCACCGGGTTATAAGGCGCACTGTCAGCTTTTGAGAAAATGTGTGGTTTTTAGGTGCGCCTTATAGTGCGGAAAATACGGTAATTAAATGTAGTGTGAAACCTCCATTTACAAACGCTTCTATTAGCAACCTTTTCGGTTTGCGAACATTTACATCACACCAAATATGCAAACCCTTCATTCATTCATGGATGCCTCTTGAAGCCACATGCAGTATTTTGAAGAGGCGTGGCCCCTTACGTTGCATCCTGTTTACATCCTGTACACACTGCCGCGGCCATTTCAAAGAGCTTCGATGGCGAGTGGCATTTCTGACGTGTTTATTTCCACATTTGGCGTACCTTGCGCCAGTTAAAGCTGTGTCAGCATGTCTCGGAGATCACTTTGTGTGATCTCGCTGTATCGTTTCGGGTTAGTCTACTACCGCTTTGAGCTGGTGTTTTAGCTAGTTAGTCTCCGACTTGCCGTTCCCTCAGTTTGAGGATTTCATCAGCGAAGGGGGACTTTGTTCCGCAGCAAGTCTTCAGTTGTGATGAGAATGAAAAATATGCCGCGGCGGACCTCTATTACAGCGCAGAAGAAGGCACTACCGGGACACAAGCCGATAAAGGATGACTTCACACTGCTAGATAGGGATGTATGTTTTATCGATACAATACCCTTATGGATATTCCTTATTGATACCGGTATTATTCGGTATTATATGTAATTTGTGGAAACATTTATTTTTTAATTAGCATTTATCTTATCATGAGAGGTTGAACACCACCGACATGATGCACCGTAACATCTCAGAGCAGGAAAGTATTTTAGCAACAGCTGTTTTTTTAAGTTTTGAACAGGTCAACTGTGTGTGCAGAGCAAGGTGAAATTATGTCCACACAGATCCATCACTTCTATGCATTACATTTATGCTCAGCTGGAAATAATTAGGGATGTCCGATAATGCCTTTTTGCCGATATCCGATATTCCGATATTGTCCAACTCTTTAATTACCGATACCGATATCAACCAGTACCGATATCAACCGATATATACAGAAGTGGAATTAACACATTATCATGCCTAATTTGGACAACCAGGTATGGTGAAGATAAGGTACTTTAAAAAAAAAATTATAAAATAAAATAAGATAAATAGATTAAAAACATTTTCTTGAATAAAAAAGAAAGTAAAACAATATACAAACAGTTACATAGAAACTAGTAATGAATGAAAATGAGTAAAATTAACTGTTAAAGGTTAGTACTATTAGTGGACCAGCAGCACGTACAATCATGTGTGCTTACGGACTGTATCCCTTGCAGACTGTATTGATATATATTGATATATAATGTAGGAACCAGAATATTAATAAAAGAAAGAAACGACCCTTTTGTGTGAATGAGGGGAGGAAGGTTTTTTGGGTTGGTGCACTAATTGTAAGTGTATCTTGTGTTTTTTTATGTTGATTTAATAATTAAAAAAATAAAAATAAATAAAAAATAAACATACTGATAATAAAAAAAACGATACCGATAATTTCCGATATTACATTTTAACGCATTTATCGGCCAATAATATCGGCGGGCTGATATTATCGGACATCTCTAGAAATAATATTTATGTATAGCATGCATGTGAAAAACAATCAATTAGCTAGCATGTTAGGTGGGTGTTGGCTTTGTAACAATAGGAATGTTAATTTGTGTTCATGTTGCACATGGACATATTTTAGTGACGGACCGAGAACCATACTGAGTGTTAACAGCTTACGGTGTGTAGTGTGTATTATACATATATATATATATATATATATATATATATATATATATTTATATATATATATATATATATATATATTTATATATATATATATATATATATATATATATATATATATATATATATATATATATATATATATATATATATATATATTTATAAAGACTTTTATATATACTTTGTAGTCAAGAGACAGAAGGAACTGAAACACATTTAAGCAAGATGTCTTTTAATGACATGGAAGACGGCACAATGGAGTGACTTCAGATGGCAGTCACAGTGGACGCTATCTTGCTTCAAAGCAACTTTATGGATTATTATATTACCAACATTTTTCATGAGTGGATTAATATTGGCCTATGGATTAATGGATTGTTAGGGGGATGGTTGATAAAATGTGGTCTTGACTCGTCGTGAGTAATTTCCATTCCTTTCAAACAGACACAGCGTGCGTGACTTTAAGGAATTTTTGAGGAGGAAATATTGTTGCGTTACAAACTTTTGTGTGGTGTTGCTCCCTTATTTGTCATTATTTAACGCGGAATTTAATGTGCAGCAGCAGCAGCTGAACTGAATGTGAAAGTGTGTCATAACTACATCAGTCAGTTGGATAACAAAAATACTGATTGCAGTATCGTTAGTCCAGATTCTTCACGGTCCTCATGGACCGACCTAATTCGGAATTGGGACCAAAACATACCGGTACTCGGTATACATCCCTTGTGTTAACAACTTGTGCTGACTCTGTGAATACACAGATCGTTCATCACTCCGAAACTCCCAAAGTGTCCAACAATGCCACAAATATTCGTAGACACAAGGTCAAATTATGTTCCTTTTTTTCTCTTTTATTGTAGCAACATGGTTAAACGTTCGAGAGCACACCAATGAGACATGTGTGTGTGTGTTTCTACTAAAATAGGGACTTTTGTTTAGGCTACAACCAATTATTCATGTCTACATTGAAGGGTTGTACGGTATACCGGTATTAGTATAGTACCACAACACTATCCATCCATCCATCCATTTTCTACCGCTTATTCCCTTTGGGGTCGCGGGGGGCGCTGGAGCCTATCTCAGCTACAATCGGGCGGAAGGCGGGGTACACCCTGGACAAGTCGCCACCTCATCGCAGGGCCAACACAGATAGACAGACAACATTCACACTCACATTCACACACTAGGGCCAATTTTAGTGTTGCCAATCAACCTATCCCCAGGTGCATGTCTTTGGAGGTGGGAGGAAGCCGGAGTACCCGGAGGGAACCCACGCAGTCACGAGGAGAACATGCAAACTCCACACAGAAAGATCCGGAGCCTGGGATTGAACCCAAGACTACTCAGGACCTTCATATTGTGAGGCAGACGCACTAACACTAATGAATCATATTCGGTACTATACAGTCTCTGAAAAGTACCGGTCCGCTAATAGCTAAACATGTTTCACTACATACCGTAGCTCACCGGGGTCAAAATGTAAACAAACACCATTTGTGGATTTACACCTAACATCCACTGTAATGATACCAAGTACAGTAGCGTATCTATTATATAATGTTTATAAACTCAGCAAATATGTCCCTGGACACATGAGGACTTTGAATATGACCAATGTATGATCCTGTAACTACTTGGTATCGGATTGATACCCAAATTTGTGGTATCATCCAAAACGAATGTAAAGTATCCAAACAACAGAAGAATAAGTTATTGTTACATTTTAACAGAAGTGTAGATAGAACATGTTAAAAGAGAAAGTAAGCAGATATTAACAGTAAATGAACAAGTAGATTAATAATTAATTTTCTACCACTTGTCCTTAATAATTTTGACAAAATATTAGAATGGAAAATGACACAATATGTTACTGCATACGTCAGCAGCTGAATTCAGAGCCTTTGTTTGTTTACTTACTAATAAAAGACAAGTTGTCTTGTAGGTTCACTAATTTTATTTAAGGACAAACTTGCAATAAGAAACATATGTTTAATGTACCCTAAGATTTTGTGTTAGAATAAAGTCAATAATGCAATTTTTTGTGGTGCCCTTTATTTAGAAAAGTACCGAAAAGTATCTAAATAATTTTGGTACAGGTACGAAAATATTGGTATCGGGACAACACTACGACATTGATTATTGGGAACGCTGCTTCACTATAAAAACTTTTAGGCTCCACTGTAGATTGCTACCTAATAAGTGCTGGCATTCTTACCCATTTGGTGTGGCTGAGCAGGTACACACTTTATACGAGGTCCACGAGAGGTCAACTAGTTTTTGAGCGAGTATCCTGTTTAAAGGGGAACATTATCACCAGACCTATGTAAGCGTCAATATATACCTTGATGTTGCAGAAAAAAGACCATATATTTTTTTAACCGATTTCCGAACTCTAAATGGGTGAATTTTGGCGAATTAAACACCTTTCTATTATTCGCTCTCGGAGCGTCACATCGGGAAGCAATCCGCCATTTTCTCAAACACATTACAAACACCGAGTCAAATCAGCTCTGTTATTTTCAGTTTTTTCGACTGTTTTCCGTACCTTGGAGACATCATGCCTCGTCGGTGTGTTGTCGGAGGGTGTAACAACACGAACAGGGACAGATTCAAGTTGCAACAGTGGCCCAAAGATGCGAAAGTGGCAAGAAATTGGACGTTTATTCCGCACACTTTACCGACGAAAGCTATGCTACGATGGCAAGAATGTGTGGATATCCTGCGACACTCAAAGCAGATGCATTTCCAACTGGACTGGACAGATCAGCTTTCAGGAAAAGAGAGCGGATGAGGGTATGTCTACAGAATATATTAATTGATGAAAATTGGGCTGTCTGCACTCTCAAAGTGCATGTTGTTGCCAAATGTATTTCATATGCTGTAAACCTAGTTCATAGTTGTTAGTTTCCTTTAATGCCAAACAAACACATACCAATCGTTGGTTAGAAGGCGATCGCCAAATTCGTCCTCGCTTTCTCCCGTGTCGCTGGCTGTCATGTCGTTTTCGTCGGTTTCGCTTGCATACGGTTCAAACCGATATGTCTCAATAGCTTCAGTTTCTTCTTCAATTTCGTTTTCGCTACCTGCCTCCACACTACAACCGTCCGTTTCAATACATGCGTAATCTGTTGAATCGCTTAAGCCGCTGAAATCCGAGTCTGAATCCGAGCTAATGTCGCTATACCTTGCTGTTCTATGCGCCATGTTTGTTTGTATTGGCATCACTGTGTGACGTCACAGGAAAATGGACGGGTGTATATAACGATGGTTAAAATCAGGCACTTTGAAGCTTTTTTTAGGGATATTGCGTGATGGGTAAAATTTTGAAAAAAACTTTGAAAAATAAAATAAGTCACTGGGAACTGATTTTTAATGGTTTTAACCCTTCTGAATATGTGATAATGTTCCCCTTTAAGGAAAGAAATTCAGTTTTAACTTACGGCAGCATGTCCGTAACCACAACACATCATAAAACGGAACGTCGTAAACCGAGGACCACCTGTACATTCATTCAATTCAGATACACAAACAATCAAATTCAGAAAAAAAAAACAAAGTCGCATACAGTAAGATTGACACCTTGTTGTTTCTAAGCAGTTTCCCGGTCATTAACCCATGAATGCCCAGCCAGGATGCCCTGAAGGACACACAAAGGACACTGTATCATTTTCAGAACAAACTCATTGGGGTTGTGTTCTGTGTGTGTGTGTGTGTGTGTGTGTGTGTGTGTGTGTGTGTCGTGATGAGGATGACAGGGTGGGATTGGGGGAGCTTTAATTACCTGTATGCTTCTCCTGCTGGGGGAGGAACAAAAGTCACCCCTACCGAGGAACTAATTATTAGGAAAAGAGCTTTAATTTACAGCTGTCTGATGCCATTCCTGGGAGGTAGAGACGCATGTCATGTTGCAGTGAGTTGGGTTTAAGCACTTTAATGATTGCATCAGTTGCTTTGGATCTGGCACGTTGACCCCTACAGATAAATACACATCGTTTTTTTGTGGCCACAGCTGTCGAATTGCATGGAGCCGCCAGAAGTGGAATACGTGACAGGGCCCTGTTAGGTGAAGAGAAGGTATGGTTCTGCATGGTTAACTACTCAGCTGTTGCAGAGAAGGGTATGTTCACCAAAACCGATCTTCAAACACTTAGTAGTTTTAACATTTTTATGCATACATTAAAATTTCAAAGCACCAACTCATACACACACACACGCGCCATCATACATAAAGTCTTTAACATGCACAGCTGCACTCACAGCAGGGGGGATGAGGCAAGAGATCTGCGGGTTTTTCAATCAGCAGCAGCCCAATGAGCTTCTTACTCTGACTGCAATATTTTGTCAAATCCCACCCCGCACCCCCAGCCGCTCCCCCCCCCCGGGCTCCCTCCTCCATCTGCCCGCCTCCTGCAAAGGTAAAAGAGCGAATCCGACCACTGGCTTCCACGCCATTGCTTCACATGCCCCACTCTTGCCTGCAAGCCAGCATGAGGTCCGACCCAGCTGACACGCAGTGATCTCTCAATTTGTGGGGAATTAATCCATTTTAGCTTGTCCGTGGGGGCTCCTATTTTGGTTCCCCTTTATCATGCTTTGCGTACGCACCCCCCACTACCTTTTCTCACCCTAGGCTGATCTGGCCCCCCCTTCCTAGGTTTTACAATTTTGCAGGAGTGGATTTAAGAGGCAGCACATCTTAAATGATCAGCGCATGGCTGGTTTGGTCTTTTCAGTCAGGCTTCCGATTAAAACGGGTCGGTTTGAACATCTGCTGTGTGGGACTGTATAATCCACACACAAATATTTGAATTAAAGTAACCGTACTGCCATTGTTGCTAGTAATCTGAAAATACTCACAAATGTAAACATCTTTGTTCATTGTGTTTCGTTAAAACGCAGTGGTGTGCCTACCATAAATTATGATCATAAATGAATAAAAGTTCATTTAATTTTTAATTTCATTTTTATAAATATATAAAATGATTCATCATATTCTCTTCATGTCATATTAGGCTCCAGTGTTGCTGTTTTTAAAGGGGAACATTATCACAATTGCAAAATTGTTAAAACCATTAAAAATCAGTTCCCAGTGGCTTATTATATTTTTCGAAGTTTTTTTTTTAATTTTACCCATCACGCAATATCCCTAAAAAAAGCTTCAAAGTGCCTGATTTTAACCATCGTTATAAACAACCGTCCATTTTCCTGTGACGTCACATAGTGAAGCCAACACAAACAAACATGGCGGAAAGAACAGCAAGCTATAGCGACATTAGCTCGGATTCAAACTCGGATTTCAGCGGCTTAAGCGATTCAACAGATTACGCATGTATTGAAACGGATGGTTGTAGTGTGGAGGCAGGTAGCGAAAACGAAATTGAAGAAGAAACAGAAGCTATTGAGCCATATCGGTTTGAACCGTATGCAAGCGAAACCGACAAAAACGACACGACAGCCAGCGACACGGGAGAAAGCGAGGACGAATTCGGCGATCACCTTCTAACCAACAATTGGTATGTGTTTGTTTAGCATTAAAGGAAACTAACAGCTATGAACTAGGTTTACAGCATATGAAATACATTTGGCAACAACATGCACTTTGAGACTGCAGACAGCACAATTTTCATCAATTAATATATTCTGTAGACATACCCTCATCTGCGCTCTTTTCCTGAAAGCTGATCTGTCCAGTTTTGGAGTTGATGTCAGCAGGCCAGGGATGCTAGGGTCGATAGGGGGTTTAACTCGCTCGTCTGCGGGAACAAACTGCCGCCATTGCTTGCCGTGCTACAGAGTTCCTTTGTCCCTGAATTGCTCACACACTCCGGCAGATTCAATGGGGGTCTGGCGGCAGATTTCTTTGACTTTATCGTTGGAAATGCATCTGCTTTGAGTGTCGCAGGATATCCACACATTCTTGCCATCTCTGTCGTGGCATAGCTTTCATCGGTAAAGTGTGCGGAACAAACGTCCAATTTCTTGCCACTTTCGCAACTTTGGGCCACTGGTGCAACTTGAATCCGTCCCTGTTCGTGTTGTTACACCCTCCGACAACACACCGACGAGGCATGATGTCTCCAAGGTACGGAAAACAGTCGCGAAAACGGAAAATAACAGAGCTGATTTGACTCGGTGTTTGAGAAAATGGCGGATTGCTTCCCGATGTGACGTCACGTTGTGACGTCATCGCTCCGAGAGCGAATATTATAAAGGCGTTTGATTCGCCAAAATTCACCCATTTAGAGTCTTTTTTCTGCAACATCAAGGTATATATTGACGCTTACATAGGTCTGGTGATAATGTTCCCCTTTAAGTTACAGCTTTTATCCAATCAGAATTCAGCTAGCCTTCTGAACCAACATTAGCGGTGGCTGTGCAGTTCAACGAACGGAGGACATTCAGTTAACAGACAGTTGCGATAGCCTATCAGATCACAAGTTTGACAGTAGCCCATCTAGGTAGCCTTACATTGAACGTGACTGTGATCGGACACTCACTTGTCACTACCAAGTATCCGATCAAAAGTTGTGATTTACAAAAGCAGAAAGTGGCACTGGCGCCATACCCGGCCAGCGGAGAAATCAGCGGTACTCACTGCTTAAACCAACAAAGAAGCAAAACAAAACATTGATTAGGTGGCAGATATATATTTGCAAGGGCATTTTCAAGAAACATGTTTAAAGAGAAATTAGATGTTGTAACAACACCAAGCAGCACCAAGTTCCTGGGGGTGCAGATAACTGACAATATAACCTGGTCCCTACACACCGGAGCTCTTGTAAAAAGAGCTCAGCAGCGCATGCACTTTTTGTGTCGGATGAAAAAAGCACAGCTCCCCCCCATTCTCACCACATTCTACAGAGGCACTATAGATAGCATACTGACCAACAGCATCTCTGTCTGGACTGGAGCCTGTGATGCCTCAGACTGGAAGTCTCTCCAGAGAGTGGTGAGGACGGCGGAAAAGATCATCAGGACTCCTCTTCCTCCTATCCAGGAGATCGCAAAAAGCCGCTGCCTGACCAGGGCTCAGAAAATCTGCAAAGATTCCTCCCACCCCCACCAAGGACTGTTTTCACTGCTGGACTCTAGAAAGAGGTTCCGCAGCCTCCGAAGCAGAACCTCCAGGTTCTGTAACAGCTTCTTCCCTCAGGCCGTAAGACTCTTGAACGCATCATAATTAAATTAAATTATCCCCTCAACTCCCCCCAAAATGGATTAACTCGCTGGAATAAAAAAGACAATATAAAATATATCCATAAACGTGGACGCATGTGAAAAAGTGCAATATATTTACCTGTACAGTAATCTATTTATTTATTTATATATATTTATATATATTTATTTATTTTACATATATATTTATATATTATTTATATATATTTATGATTTATATATGCACCTTATTGCTTTTTTATCCTGCACTACCATGAGCTTATGTAACAAAAATTAGTTCTTATCTGTGCTGTAAAGTTCAAATTTGAATGACAATAAAAAGGAAGTCTAAGTCTAAGTCTAAGTCTAACAAGGCCGGCAAACCCCGGAAACGATTTAAGCTGTCCTGGCGGTGAAATGGTTTGCCCGCCACTTCCACTCGAATCAACCAACTACGAGCGGTACCAATAGCTTTAGAAATTCTTAGTCAAATATACATTTTCACATTCAATATGTTTTTTAAAATTATTTTAGTTTCAACAGTGCCATGTCCGATGCATGTTTATTGATTTAAAATAAAAATAGCCCTGTTTTGTAGTGACAAATTTAGGTGATGCATTGCCCACCAGTGCGCAAGTGTGTTTCTGTATAGTATTTTTCAAGCCGTGGTCATGTGATGACATACATGATTGTATTTTGAGAGGTATTTATTGAAGTCGGACTAAATAGGACATCACTGAAGGCCTAGGTGGAAAACGCATGGCCCGCCACTGTTAAAACGCCACTTAAAAGTAGTGTCCTCAATGCCACTGTCATGCACGATGCATTTTTCAGTGAAACTATTAAGCAGACGTGGTATATTCTGGTCAAAATACTTGGATATACACTTGGCAAACAGAGAAGTACTACAGTGACTTCTTGAATTGCTACTATTTCACATTTACTGTCTATTTCTAAATATAGAATATTTCAGTTAACTATCAATATATTCATACACAGCTGTAATGTGCGGATCGATACTGATATATTGATACCATGCCAATACCGAAATATTGATACTGCTGATACCAGATCTTTAAGCTCTAATTTTGATTCTCAAATCAAAATATTCATACTTTTGATACTTTAGTTATTTGATACAATTTTAATTTTTTTTTTTATGGTTTGAAACACCATTTTTGTGTAATTTGTATGAATTTGTCCTTTTTTGTGTTGTATTAGCTTGTTATTTCTTATATGAAAAAAAAATTCTTAAAGTATGCATTCTTTTTTTGTGTTTTGACCGGAGTAATGTGTAACTTCCCTCCCATGCACCTTCAGCGGTAAAAACAAAAAACAAAAACAAAAACGGGGTCATTTTAGATGCAAGGCAGGACTGCTTCTAAAATGCCCATAAAAAGTGGTAGATGTCTGCTGCATGTTTGAAAACAGCAAAACGCCACCAATAACATGAGTGTGCAATAAATGAGAGTGTCTCCTTGGTAATGCCCCATATAGTACCGTATTTTCTGGACCATAGGGCGCACCGGGTTATAAGGCGCACTGCCGATGAGTGGGTCTATGCAGGTCTTTTTTCATACAAAAGGTGCACCGGATTATAAGGCGCATTAAAGGGGTCATATTATGATATTTTTTTCAAAATTTAAAACACTTCCTTGTGGTCTACATAACATGTAATAGTGGTTCTTTGGTCAAAATGTTGCATAGATTATGTTTTACAGATTATCTTCAAGCCGCTTTCTGACAGTCGCTTCAGGATGAGCCGTTTTGTGGGCGGTCTTATTTACGTGGCTCACCTTCGGCAGAGTCTTTTCTCCGTCAACTTTGTTGTAGCGGTGTAGCGTGCAAGGACGGGAGTGGAAGAAGTGCCAAAAGATGGAGCTAAGTGTTTTAATGACATTCAGACTTTACTTCAATCAATAACGGAGCAGCATCTCCTCATCCGTGGCTCACTAGTTCAACAACGCCGGAAATGAATCCCATGAAAAACCGTCCGACCGGAACTCTCTAATAACTCAAGTTCTGTGGGTGAATTATGTAAACCTACTACACCGGTAGTTTTTAGGGCTTCTATAGCGAGATATAAGTTAGAACTTTACGCTACTTCATAATAGAAATGGCAACAGCGGAGGATGAATGTCCCATAACAAGAAGATAGTGAAAAAGAAGAAGCTTATCGACTACGTTATCAGTAGGGATGTCCGATAATGGCTTTTTGCCGATATCCGATATTCCGATATTGTCCAACTCTTTAATTACCGATACCAATATCAACCGATACCGATATCAACCGATATATGCAGTTCTGGAATTAACACATTATTATGCCTAATTTGGACAACCAGGTATGGTGAAGATAAGGTACTTTTAAAAAAAATATATAAAATAAGATAAATAAATTAAAAACATTTTGTTGAATAAAAAAGAAAGTAAAACCATATAAAAACAGTTACATTGAAACTAGTAATTAATGGAAATGAGTAAAATTAACTGTTAAAGGTTAGTACTTTTAGTGGACCAGCAGCACGTACAATCATGTGTGCTTACGAACTGTATCCCTTGCAGACTGTATTGATATATATTGATATATAATGTAGGAACCAGAATATTAATAACAGAAAGAAACAACCCTTTTGTGTGAATGATCGTAAATGGGGGAGGGAGGTTTTTTGGGTTGGTGCACTATTTGTGTTTTTTATGTTGATTAAATAAAAATAAAAAATAAATAAAAAAACGATACCGATAATTAAAAAAACGATACTGATAATTTCCGATATTACATTTTTTATCGGCCGATAATATTGGCAGGCCGATATTATCGGACATCTCTAGTTATCGGCACAGACTACAGTGGCGGACGTGTGCAATTTTCGGTAGGACTTATGCAGATCTCAAATACACATCAAATACACATCAGCAGGTACCAGAAGGTAAGAAAAGTTGGTTTTGCATAATATTGTGAAACAAAACGCCAGATAATATGTCTGCCAATGGGTGCCATTTTGTGGTCCTTATATACGTTTGTACAAACCATAGTAATTATTGTATCTCTGACTACGGTAGCCGTAATGTGCCGACAATCCACCAAGCAGTGCCGCTTCAAAGTCATACTAAAACATTTTGACAGATTTTTGAGTGCCGTGTGTAATGTTCTTTATTTTCAATCGAACATTTAAAGGTTTGGTGTTGTTTACTGCCGTCATATACACGTATCTCTTATGTGTGACTACCATCTACTGGTCACACTTATCATTACACCATGTACCAAATAAAATTGCTTCGAGGTCGGTAAGCACAACCAGGATTATTTCGTACATTAGGCGCACCGGGGTATAAGGCGCACTGTCGATTTTTGAGAAAATGAAAGGATTTTAAGTGCGCCTTATAGTCCAAAAAATACGGTACATGCAAAATCCTCATTTAAATAAGGCACCGGGTCTGCACCATAGGCGCCGATCTACATTTCTGCCAGTGGGTGCTCGGACGGGCGGTAAGTCTGCTGCTACTTTTCTGAGCATGCGCGGTTTTTGCTTGGTGGTGAGAAAGAATTTGCCATCAATCGCACATGAGTGCTCGGGCCCCAAAAGCACCCACTGGATCGGCGCCTATGGCCTGCACCACTTTTCAGTTGCACAAGCCGTTTATGTAAATCGCACGCAACACGCCCACTAATAGCACACACTATTTTATAGATCGCATACGCTGTATGTATATTTTTAAAGGCCTACTGAAACCCACTACTACCGACCACTCGGTCTGATAGTTTATACATCAATGATGAAATCTTAACATTGCAACACATGCCAATACGGCCGGGTTAGCTTACTAAAATGTAATTTTAAATTTTGCATGAAATATCCTGCTGAAAACGTCTCGGTATGATGACGTCTGCGTGTGACGTCACGGGTTGTAAAGGACATTTTGGGACAGCATGGTGGCCAGCTATTAAGTCGCCTGTTTTCATCGCAAAATTCCACAGTATTCTGGACATCTGTGTTGGTGAATCTTTTGCAATTTGTTCAATGAACAATGGAGACAGCAAAGAAGAAAGCTGTAGGTGGGAAGCGATGTATTGCGGCAGGTGTTGTGCCGGATAACGCACCCCCGCCGTAGAATGCACCCCCTGACTGTTGTGCCGGATAACACAGCCGGTGTTTCATTGTTTACATTCCCGAAAGATGACAGTCAAGCTTTACCATTGGCCTGTGGAGAACTGGGACAACAGAGACTCTTACCAGGAGGACTTTGAGTTGGATGCGCAGACGCGGTACCGTGAGTACGCATGCAGCTGCGGCTTCCAAACATTTGATTGCTTGCCCGTACGTGCGTGCTGCTATGTGCATGTCATGTACGTAACTTTGGGGACTTTGGGGAAATATATGTGCTGTATGAACGTTGGGGAGGTGAACGGTACTTTGGGCTGTGGGATTGAGTGTGTTGTGCAGGTGTTTGAGTTGTATTGGCAGGTTATATGGACGGGAGGGGGGAGGTGTTTGTTATGCGGGATTAATTTGTGGCATATTAAATATAAGCCTGGTTGTGTTGTGGCTAATAGAGTATATATATGTCTTGTGTTTATTTACTGTTTTAGTCATTCCCAGCTGAATATCAGGTCTCACCCACCTCTCACAGCATCTTTCCTATCTGAATCGCTCCCACTGCCCTCTAGTCCTTCATTCTCACTTTCCTCATCCACAAATCTTTCATCCTCGCTCAAATTAATGGGGAAATCATCGCTTTGTCGGTCCGAATCGCTCTCGCTGCTGGTGGCCATGATTGTAAACAATGTGCAGATGTGAGGAGCTCCACAACCTGTGACGTCACGCGCATATCGTCTGCTACTTCCGGTACAGGCAAGGCTTTTTTATCAGCGACCAAAAGTTGTGAACTTTATCGTCGATGTTCTCTACTAAATCCTTTCAGCAAAAATATGGCAATATCGCGAAATGATCAAGTATGACGCATAGAATGGACCTGCTATCCCCGTTTAAATAAGAAAATCGCATTTCAGTAGGCCTTTAATGCTGTACTAATTGGCTAGATGTGTGCTTCAAAAAGGTACACACACTGCAGAGTGTTACTGCAACTTGCAAAAAAAAAAAAGGTTGCATAGAAAACGTACGGGATGGATTTGAAGAGGGGCTCTTGAAGTGAAAGAAAACTGACAAACAATATGATCATGTTGAGGTGAATAGATGTATTTCAACTCATTCTGGCAACTCGATCTTGAAGTTGTCTGCACTTGTGTGCAAATATCATAAAACACTAATACTTACATTGAATTAAAATAACACCAAATGGTGGTTTAAGAACATTGAAAAAATGTTTTAGCCCCCCCTAAATTAGTCCTAATAACGCAACTGCCTCCCAAAATGGACCAGCGTGCACTAAGGAGGAGGCAAACGCTCCAGCTTCTGCAGCAAAACTAAAGGTGTCAAGCTGAAGAGTTTACACCAAACACACACACACACACACACACACACACACACACACACACACACACCTACACGCACACACACACACACACACACACACACTCTTGAGATGAGCAACGGTTGCCATGGTCACCACCTGCCAAATCCTGTGACTGAGATGTATTTAAATGTAAATCTCCCACCCCACCCACCCCCGCTCTCAAAACCGAAATCCAGATTCATTTTAGGCACGCTGTGACTCTCCTCCCCACTACTCCTCGTCTTTGGTACGTTAGCCCACGCTTGGTCACACCGCTAAGACATCACAGAACAGAGGTTTTTAAGAAGATTATATACCGGGTGCTGAGTCTCTGACTGATTGGTGGGTGGGAACTAATAAACTAAAAGTATAAAGAATTGAACGACGACATGTCAGGAGAGGGATTGGGAGGATGAGATCAGACTGTTGTGTTCCTGATTCAAAGCGACACTTTAATTCCAGTCAAACGTTTAAATACCATCCATCTTTTACCGCTTGTCCCTTTATACTGACATAGAGAAATGTGAAGTTGTTATATTATTTAACCTTCTGGGGATGTTACAATTCTAATTACAGTATCTTTAAAGACAACAAGGACTTCAAAGTCCTTAAGTTTTTGAAGAGCGTAAACACTTAAATAATTAAATATCGTCTTATATCTTGTGGTTTACCCCAGGGATCAACACTGGGAGCAAGATTGATTAATCGTCATATAAACGACATTTGTAAAGTTACAAAGGACTTAAAGTTAGTTTTATTTGCAGACGACACAACTGCTTTCTGAGAACACACAGAAGATAATACAAATAATAACAGAATAAATTAACAAATGAAAACGATGGTTTGACAAAAACAGACTCTCTTTGAATCTCAGTAATACTGAAATAATGCTATTTGGTAACAGTAGAAAAGAGCATCACACACAAATACAAATAGATGGAGTAGACATTGAAAGGGTAAAATAAACTAGATTTTTGGGAGTAATAATAGATGATAAAATGAACTGGAAATCTCATGTAAAATTATACAACGTAAGGTGGCATGAAACATTTCAATAATGAACAAGGCAAACTAGTGTTACCATATCTGAGTTATTGTGTAGAAATATGGGGAAATAACTACAAATGTGCGCTTCATTCATTAGCCGTGTTACAAAAAAGATAAATTAGAATAATACATCATATTGGATATAGAGAACATACGAACCCTTTATTTATTGAGTCAAAAATATTGAAGTTCAATGAATGATTTGGTGAAATTGCAAACAGCTAAAATTATACACAAAGCAAACTGTAACCTTCTACTCAAGAATGTACAACAATTCTTCTCAACAAAAGAGGAGAACTATAACCTTAGGGGAAAAACTAACTTAAAACATTTGTATGCTCGTGCAACACTAAAAACCTTTAGCATATAAGTATGTGGAATTAAACTATGGAACGGATTAAGTAAAGAAGTTAAACAATGTACTGATATGATCCAGTTTAAGAGGTTTTTCAAAGTAATAGTGCTTACAAAGTACAAAGAAGAAATATGACAAATACCTTCAACCTTAATGAAAATGGGATATTCTTCATCTCAGTATGTTTATCATGGCTGACTTAATTATCTAATATAAGAACTGCTGTATTAATTATTCACTGATGTAATTGTGTTACAAAAAGAAGTCAGTAAATGAACATATGTATTTGTAAACGCTCAGAAGTGGGAAAGGGGTCGGATTAAATAAGCTTTGCTTCTTCCTACTCCTTTTCGGACATGAAAAGAAATTATATGAAATTGTGTCATGTATTATACTGTAAGTGTGTTCATGTTCGAAATAAACTAAAAAAAAGAAAGAAAGAAAGAAACATGCAATGTTTTTTCCTTTTTTTTCTTTTCATTTTGTCTGTTTTAAAGGCTCAGATGTTGTCACTGGTTTAAATGTGTAAAATAACTCATTGAGCAAATGTATGCTAATTAACAACTGTGACAACATTTGATCAAAAGGGTTAAAGTTAAAATACAACACATTACAAGTTTTGTTAATAATCTACAATGTTATGTTCTTTTCCAAAGAGCATAACATTTTTCATGGCCTGTGAAAAAATTGGACATTGAAATGTTTAAATTTTACCATGAAGAGAAACCTCTTAGGAAAAATAATGTATAATGGACCGGCTTCCTCCCACCTCCAAAGACATGCACCTGGGGATAAGTTGATTGGCAACACTAAACTGGCCCTAGTGTGTGAATGTGAGTATGAATGTTGTCTGTCTATCTGTGTTGGTTGGCCCTGCGATGAGGTGGCGACTTGTCCAGGGTGTACCCCGCCTTCCGCTCGATTGTAGCTGAGCTAGGCTCAGGCGCCCCCCGCGACCCCGAAGGGAATAAGCGGTAGAAAATGGATGGATGGATGGATGGACTAACACATTAAAAATGATGGCCCAAAATGTACAGAAAGGACAAACAAATCAGTATGTGCCCTGAGGGTTAAAAATGATCTGATATTGCACATTGTTTTTAACTCTACCAAAGAGAGTTAAATAAAGATTCTGTTCATAACTTTTATGGACAGAATTTCTAGGCGCAGTCAAGGCGTTGAGGGGATCCGGTTTGGTGGCTGCAGGATTAGGTCTCTGCTTTTTGCAGATGATTTGGTCCTGATGGCTTCATCTGGCCAGGATCTTCAGCTCTCGCTGGATCGGTTCGCAGCTGAGTGTGAAGCGACTGGGATGAGAATCAGCACCTCCAAGTCCGAGTCCATGGTTCTCGCCCGGAAAAGGGTGGAGTGCCATCTCCGGGTTGGGGAGGAGATCTTGCCCCAAGTGGAGGAGTTCAAGTACCTCGGAGTCTTGTTCACGAGTGAGGGAAGAGTGGATCTTGAGATCGACAGGCGGATCGGTGCGGCGTCTTCAGTAATGCGGACGCTGTATCGATCCGTTGTGGTGAAGAAGGAGCTGAGCCGGAAGGCAAAGCTCTCAATTTACCGGTCGATCTACGTTCCCATCCTCACCTATGGTCATGAGCTTTGGGTTATGACCGAAAGGACAAGATCACGGGTACAAGCGGCCGAAATGAGTTTCCTCCGCCGGGTGGTGGGGCTCTCCCTTAGAGATAGGGTGAGAAGCTCTGTCATCCGGGGGGAGCTCAAAGTAAAGCCGCTGCTCCTCCGCATCGAGAGGAGCCAGATGAGGTGGTTCGGGCATCTGGTCAGGATGCCACCCGAGCGCCTCCCTAAGGAGGTGTTTAGGGCATGTCCGACCGGTAGGAGGCCACGAGGAAGACCCAGGACACGTTGGGAAGACTATGTCTCCCGGCTGGCCTGGGAACGCCTCGGGATCCCCCGGGAGGAGCTGGACGAAGTGGCTGGGGAGAGGGAAGTCTGGGCTTCCCTGCTTAGGCTGCTGCCCCCGCGACCCGACCTCGGATAAGCGGAAGAAGATGGATGGATGGATGGAAGAGAGTAATGTTTTTAGCTTATTCGGTTGTGTGTGTGTGTGTGTGTGTGTGTGTGTGTGTGTGTGTGTGTGTGTGTGTGTGTGTGTGTGTGTGTGTGTGTCTCACAAAAGTGAATAGTTTCCTCACATTTCAGCAGCATTACAGTACATCTCAAGAGACAATACTATCTAAATACAACTTGCATATAAGATATTGGATATAGTTGCCGGAAAGATGCTAGTCTACTTCCAGACTACAGAAGATCCCCACTATTTTCTGGGGTTACGGTCTCTGGCAAGTAATTTGTATGTCCAAAAAATTTCTAGTTTTGACCCACAACTCCTCTTGTAACCCTCCAAACTCCCCTGCTAGCTTAATCCAGTGATTCTGGGTCACGGCACCAATTGTTAGAGACTAACTGCGTTCTTTTGTTGAACAGTCAGAGATTGTGTCTTCTGAAGGTTTTCACAAGTATGTTTTTTAAACAGGTCTGTTAGATATTACAATGCAAAAGTCTGTGGATTGCATACATAAACGGGTGGCTCCACACGCAAATCACTGCAAAAGTGAGACCCGATCAATAATTCTTCACTCTCTTTATAGTCAAAGAGCAGGCAAATCCATCGGTCAGAGAGTCCATGGTTTCCCGAGGGTGGAGGTGAGGCCAACGAAAAAAGAAGCAATGGAAGTTCATGAGGGTGGGGGCCATCAATGAGGGGGATTTTTATCAAAAAGATGTGTAACTAAAAATTGTATTATAACTTAAAAATGTTAATATCCGAGGCCAGTTCCTCCTTTCTATGAATTTGACGTTTGTATCAATTTTAAGAAATCCTTAGGTTACTTTGGGTTACACTGAGTCTTAAATCTTGTGAAAGTGATTAGAAATAGCCAATGCATGCATCAACGTTCCCAAAACATGAGATAGTAATTGTCGTCAGGGTGAAGGTTGAAGATGCAGTTGCCAAATCAGAAACAGAATCAGCTTTATTGACCAAATATGTTTAACACACAGGGAATTTGACTTGCTAGACTGGGCTCTCTTGTTCAAGGTAAAAAATCAATATTACGATTAACTGAAATATAAATACGTACTTAAATAACCATTATGTGCAAGGCTAATAAATAATACTGCACTGGTTTAAAAGCAAAGCAAACAGATAATGACGTGAACATGAGTTATTGGTACATTCACAGTGACAGACTACTTCCAGTTATTTCACGGCGGTCATCAGAGTAATAGCTTGTTCCTCTGACCGGTTGTTTTGGGGTACTTTGATTTGTAACGCCTGCCCGAGGGGAGTAGTTTGAACAGTTTGTGACCAGGGTGTGAGAGGTCTGCAATGACGCTACCTGCCCGTTTCCTGACCCTGGTCCGGTATAAAGTCGAACATCAATGATCTTTTCTGTGGTCCCGATTGTCCATTTCAGTCTGTATATGTCCAACTTGGTTGCAGATCCAAACCAGACAGAAATGAAGGTGAACAGGACAGACTGAATGATGGATGTGTAGAACATGATCAGAAGCTCCTGGGGCAGGTTGAACTTCTTGAGCTGACACAGGAAGTACATCCTCTTCCTTGCCTTTTTCCTGATTGTGTCTATGTGGGAGGTCCACTTCAGGTCCCGTGAGATTGTGGATCCCAGGAACCTGAAATAGTCCACAGTATACACTGTGTTGTTTAGAATGAGTAAACGTAAGAGAACCCAAGCAGGGCGGCCCTAAATGTTGAAGAGACTACTGTGGGCCTACTGATAAGGTGCCATTGAGCTCCTGGGCACTCAACCAAAGATGTATTTTTATCTAACGTCTTTGTTTTTCCTTTGATATCGTTTTCAAAACGCTGTAACTGCTTTTATTTCAGCTTGCTTTGTCTTTATACTGTGTGCGTATGTGTTCACGGTGGATTTAGAGAGAAGAAGACCAAACCTGTTGCAAGAGAGCCACGTCTTTACATGTGCTTTGAGGGCATTACCGCAAATCAACTGTCAGAAGTGAGCCATTGGTTTAGGATTTTCCAGAACCTTGAAGACATCAATCTGAGTCCTGAGCTACATATTTACCCTCTAGTTAAAATAGAAATCTAAATCTTTTTACCTTCAATTTTGCCAATGTCGGAAGGTACCGTTCTGGTTGGTGGCCCAATTCCGTGTTTTAATATTATGATTAAAGTCCTGAAGAGCCCCCACCTCACCTTAAACGTACGTCACTGCCTCACATACACACACTCAGCCTGTTTACATGCACTAAAAAAACGTATTGACTTAATTTTGTTGAAACAAGGTTTTTAAAACACAGGTAAACACCTTATTTAGGTTTTTGACTCTTTAAAAATGGGGTTAATGTATGATGTGATTGTAGACCATGTATACACTCTCAATCGATCGATCATCAGATCCGGCATTCTATACATGTGCCACTCTTCCCGACGTGGTAACCCAGATGGCACACTCCATGATCATAAAACCTACAACATTAGTTTAATTAATAATGTGATCAAGTGTTCGAAACAGTGGCATCATTGGACACTTACGGGGGGCTAAAGGCTCCATAAAATATCTTAAACCTACTTAAGTTATTAGGTGTTGAATTTAAAAAAAAAATTGTTTTTTCTTTTTTAAAGGGGAACATTATCACCAAACCTATGTAAGCGTCAATATATACCTTGATGTTGCAGAAAAAAGACCATATATTTTTTTAACCGATTTCCGAACTCTAAATGGATGAATTTTGGCGAATTAAACGCCTTTCTATTATTCACTCTCAGAGCGATGACGTCACAACATCCGCCATTTTCTCAAACACATTACAAACACCGAGTCAAATCAGCTCTGTTATTTTCCGTTTTTTCGACTGTTTTCCGTACCTTGGAGACATCATGCCTCGTCGGTGTGTTGTCGGAGGGTGTAACAACACGAACAGGGACGGATTCAAGTTGCACCAGTGGCCCAAAGATGCGAAAGTGGCAAGAAATTGGACGTTTGTTCCGCACACTTTACTGACGAAAGCTATGCTACGACAGAGATGGCAAGAATGTGTGGATATCCTGCGACACTCAAAGCAGATGCATTTCCAACAATAAAGTCAAAGAAATCTGCCGCCAGACCCCCATTGAATCTGCCAGTGTGTGAGCAATTCAGGGACAAAGGACCTCGGTAGCACGGCAAGCAATGGCGGCAGTTTGTTCCCGCAGACGAGCGAGCTAAACCCCCTAGATGTCTTGGCTCACACCGTCCCTTATGCCACCGAAGATGATCAAGAGAAGAATATCGACCCTAGCTTCCCTGGCCTGCTGACATCAACTCCAAAACTGGACAGATCAGCTTTCAGGAAAAGATAGCGGATGAGGGTATGTGTACAGAATATATTCATTGATGAAAATTGGGCTGTCTGCACTCTCAAAGTGCATGTTGTTGCCAAATGTATTATATATGCTGTAAACCTAGTTCATAGTTGTTAGTTTCCTTTAATGCCAAACAAACACATACCAATCGTTGGTTAGAAGGCGATCGCCAAATTCGTCCTCGCTTTCTCCCGTGTCGCTGGCTGTCGTGTCGTTTTCGTCGGTTTCGCTTGTATACGGTTCAAACCGATATGGCTCAATAGCTTCAGTTTCTTCATCAATTTCGTTTTCGCTACCTGCCTCCACACTACAACCATCCGTTTCAATACATGCGTAATCTGTTGAATCGCTTAAGTCGCTGAAATCCGAGTCTGAATCCGAGCTAATTTCGCTATAGCTTGCTGTTCTATGCGCCATGTTTGTTTGTGTTGGCATCACTGTGTGACGTCACAGGAAAATGGACGGGTGTATATAACGATGGTTAAAATCAGGCACTTTGAAGCTTTTTTTATGGATATTGCGTGATGGGTAACATTTTGAAAAAAACTTCGAAAAATAAAATAAGCCACTGGGAACTGATTTTTAATGGTTTTAACCCTTCTGAAATTGTGATAATGTTCCCCTTTAACCAAAAAATTCTAACAAATTTAATATAAATATCCAGAATTATAGTTTTAATAATCATTCAACCTTTCACTATTCACTTACTTAGAAATATGTACAATTTCTCTTTACTTCAGTGTGGAATATAGATTTGCTGCTTCATGTATATTATCATCAGTGAATAATAATAATCAAAACAATGCATTGTTAATATATTACATTATTATTAGTGCATCTACTGGGGGTTAAGCCTATTCTGCATCTATAAAAACTAGCGATGCCTTTGTTTCAAACTTTAATCAAGGATCCTTGAACGCACTACAATTATGTGCTATGAGATGCAAAAGTAAAACCTGAACATAACCTTGTCCGATGTTGCCACAAATAGATTTATTATATTTTTACCTATCACCTCATCCTTGTTGTCAAATGTTGGCATTTTGCATGTTGGCAAGGGGGTGTAGGCATTTGTTACACATTCCTAATTTGATTCAAACAACCGTATTATTGAACTTTGACAATAATTTCCAAAATGTAAAAGTGACATTTTCCAGAAGCCGAGGGCAGGATGTATTGTCGCAACCCCCACTCCCAAGTGGCTGTGGCCCTAAACAACCACATCGGGTCGGGAACCTTTTTGGCTGAGAGAGCCATGAAAGCCAAATATTTTAAAATGTATTTCCGTGAGAGCCATATAATATACTTTTAAAAACGACATACAACTAAATGCGTGCATTTTTAAGTAAGACCAACATTTTTAGAGTATAATAAGTCTCTCATTCTTTTTAATAACATTGTTATTCTGAAGCTAACCAATAATAAATAAAATACTTCTTACCATTAATGCGACTTCTTGAACAGGTGCGGTAGAAAACGGATGGATGGATTAAAATGCATGAGAATGTTTTATATTTTGAACATTATTTTTAACACTGTGATTACCAGCGGAATTATTCACTACTTATCCTTTTAAGCAATGTCAGCTAAGATTTATCTGAGAGCCAGATGCAGTCATCAAAAGAGCCACATCTGGCTCTAGAGCCACAGGTTCCCTACCCCTGACATAGAGTGTTTATGCTATGGGCTGGCCCTGCATAATTGGCTTCAATCAGTGCTTTAATTCATGTTTTGCTATTAGTTATTGCCATTATTACATTTCAAATGTGTGTTTTATTCTCATGGATTAAAAATGTATTTGCATTATTCAGAGTTGAGACAGATCCAGTGGAATAAGGTCTTTACCCAACTGTTTTTTTGGTGATTATTTGCTTGGTACTTTTGGTCACCAAGTGTATTACTGAGTCCTTGCATGTTTTGTGCATGTGTACGGCCCCAACCAAGATATTATGCAGATTACAGTTTGTACTACTATATACCAGAGGTGTGGACTCGAGTCACATGACTTGGACTCGAGTCAGACTCGAGTCATGAATTTGATGACTTTAGACTCGACTTGACAAAATGTAAAAAGACTTGCAACTCGACTTAGACTTTAACATCAATGACTTGTGACTTCACTTGGACTTGAGCCTTTTGAATTGACATGACTTGACATGACTTGCTACTTTCCCCAAAACCCAAAGATGAAAAAGTTATTCGGGAGCGCTCCGTATTTTTCATTGTGTACTTGTCTATCAGCGTTGCGTGTGTCAGCTGGTGTGCTCTCAGTACAACAGCCAATCAAATTAGATCTACTTTGTTTTCATCACACAGCATTCATCCAATCAAATTGCAGGACAACCAACGAAGAAGACATGTCCAAACCATACGCCAGTGAACAAAAAATGATACCTAAAATAATTTTGTTTGGGTATAAAAATTACGAGGTGGTCAACACAAAACGGTTTGCAGTATGCAACACATGCGGTTCCAAAATTACTGATGGAGAGACAACAACTTCCAACTTCGTCCGGCATTTGAAGTTGCACAAAGAAGGGTAAGTTTTGAATGTAAGATAACGTTTATTGGCTAAGTAACGTGACTTTTATTTGCTGTGTAGTTAAATCAGTGAGGCTGTAAACTCACTGCTAACGTTATAACGTTATTGCAAACACGGGAATCTGTTGCAGTTCACTACCTTATTCATACTTTTTGTTCAGTGATTTTTTTCAAGCAGGGTTACGTTAGTCAATATATCACACGTAACGTTAGACGGCGGTCAGCAGCACCGCGTATTTTAGCCACCTAAAAAAAGACAAAAATAGTAAAATAAAGGTCAGTTAAAATGTATACTATATTATGAATATGTGTACCGTTTTAGCTAGCTTTCTGACATACTGTTGGTTGTTTACCTCAGTGGTCCCCAACCACCGGGCTGCGGCCCGCTACTGGTCCGTGGATCGATTGGTATCGGGCCGCACAAGAAATATATATATATTTTTTTTCTTTTTTTAATTAAATCAACATAAAAAACACAAGATACACTTACAAGTAGTGCACCAACCCAAAAAAACTCTCTCCCCCCTTTTGTTCTGGGCATTGAACATGAAGACTCTTCCTTCACTGTTCCGAGTGGCCATGAGAGTCTTGGCAGTGCCTGCCTCCAGTGCTCCAGTGGAGCGAGTTTTCAGCCATGGTGGCATCATACTACGCCCCCATCGTGCACAAATGACTGACAGACTCTTGGCTAATTTGGTCTTTTGCAAATGCAATGCAGCATAGGGCCCTGACATATAAAAAGTACAACTTTTTTGTTATGTTCACGTATATGTCATGTTTTTTCAATGTTAACACTTTTGTACAAATAAGTACATTTGCACTTTATTTTTCAATGTGTTTGTTCTGTAAAGGAATGAGTTAATGTTTAAAATGACTGGTTAATAGTGCTATTATAAAGTGCAATGTCAGCACAATTTTCTTTCCTGCAATTTAAAATGCACTTGTTTTAATAAATAAATACAGCGTTTGAAAAGCATACACAATCTGTGTTAATATATTAGTCTGTGGTTAAAAGGACTTGAAAGGACTCGAAACTCAAAATGCAGGACTTAGGACTTGACTTGAGACTTTCCAGTCTTGACTTTGGACTTGACTCGGGGCTTGCCTGTCTTGACTCGGGACTTGACTCGGACTTGAGGGCAAAGACTTGAGACTTACTTGTGACTTGCAAAACAATGACTTGGTCCCACCTCTGCTATATACCTAATTCATGATATGAGTTTTAACTGCCTATACAAGCTCACAGCCTGCCTCCTACTACCCTTTTGCAGTGTAAGCCGAGAGTAAACTGATAACTTCTCCCATTAGCGTACATAAGAGAGGAGTTAGTGATGACGATGATACATCTATTTTTACACGCGCCGCCACCCACATCCCCGCTTTTTTAAGTGTTTATCTATATGTTCTGCTCTGACAGCAGCGACAAATTAATCAGCGGGTGCTCTCTTGCACAGCGAGGAATGTGCTGCTTGTAAATAATGATAGTTGGAGGTGAATTAGTTCACACACTGTACAAATGCGTCTCCTGTGGTATAAGAATGTGTGTGCGTGACTTTCATGCACACTTCTTACAGTGAATTTACTTCACTCCCATGGGCTAAGGCAACTGCTGTTCCAGTGGCAGTATTAATAGATCACTCTGCAAGCGGTTACAGCTGCTTTGGCCCATATTAACAGTTCAACATTCTTTTTACTTCTTATTATGCTTCATTTAGGCTCGCTTTACAGTACCACTGCACACGTGGTTTGCGTAAAGTATTGAGCCATTATATTTCACCAGTATGCAGTGTTAGTACAAACCCCGTTTCCATATGAGTTGTGAAATTGTGTGAGATGTAAATATAAATGTAATACAATGATTTGCAAATCCTTTTCAACCCATATTCAATTGAATGCAGTACAAAGACAACATATTCGATGTTCAAACTCATAAACTTTTTTTTTTTTTTTTTGCAAATAATAATTAACTTAGAATTTCATGGCTGCAACATGTGCCAAAATAGTTGGGAAAGGGCATGTTCACCACTGTGTTACATGGCCTTTCCTTTTAACAATACTCAGTAAACGTTTGGGAACTGTGGAGACACATTTTTTAAGCTTCTCAGGTGGAATTCTTTCCCATTCTTGCTTGATGTACAGCTTAAGTTGTTCAACAGTCCGGGGGTCTCCCTTGTGGTATTTTAGGCTTCATAATGCGCCACACATTTTCAATGGGAGACAGGTCTGGACTACAGGCAGGCCAGTCTAGTACGCGCACTCTTTTACTATGAAGCCACGTTGATGTAACGCGTGGCTTGGCATTGTCTTGCTGAAATAAGCAGGGGCGTCCATGGTAACGTTGCTTGGATGGCAACATATGTTGCTCCAAAACCTGTATGTACCTTTCAGCATTAATGGTGTCTTCACAGATGTGTAAGTTACCCATGTCTTGGGCACTAATACACCCCCATACCATCACAGATGTTGGCTTTTCAACTTTGCGCCTATAACAATCCGGATGGTTCTTTTCCTCTTTGGTCCGGAGGACACGACGTCCACAGTTTCCAAAAACAATTTGAAATGTGGACTCGTCAGACCACAGAACACTTTTCCACTTTTTATCAGTCCATCTTAGATGAGTTCAGGCCCAGCGAAGCTGGCGGCGTTTCTGGGTGTTGTTGATCAACGGTTTTCGCCTTGCATAGGAGAGTTTTAACTCACACTTACAGATGTAGCGACCAACTGTAGTTACTGACAGTGGGTTTCTGAAGTGTTCCTGAGCCCATGTGGTGATATCCTTTACACACTGATGTCCCTTGTTGATGCAGTACAGCCTGAGGGATCGAAGGTCACGGGCTTAGCTGCTTACGTGCAGTGATTTCACCAGATTCTCTGAACCCTTTGATGATATTACGGACTATAGATGGTGAAATCTCTAAATTCCTTGCAATAGCTGGTTGAGAAAGGTTTTTCTTAAACTGTTCAACAATTTGCTCACGCATTTGTTGACAAAGTGGTGACCCTCGCCCCATCCTTGTTTGTGAATGACTGAGCATTTCATGGAATCTACTTTTATACCCAATCATGGCACTCACCTGTTCCCAATTTGCCTGTTCACCTGTGGGATGTTCCAAATAAGTGTTTTATGAGCATTCCTAAACTTTATCAGTATTTATTGCCACCTTTACCAACGTATTTGTCACGTGTTTCTGGCATCAAATTCTAAAGTTAAAGATTATTTGCAAAAAAAAAACAAGTTTATCAGTTTGAACATCAAATATGTTGTCTTTGTAGCATATTCAACTGAATATGGGTTGAAAATGATTTGCAAATCATTGTATTCCGTTTATATTTACATCTAACACAATTTCCCAACTCATATGGAAACGGGGTTTGTATGTTGTAGAAATGCTCCTATGAAACTATCATAATACATGCAGTCCTGCTGCACTTCCACTTCATTTGTGCTGTCAATTGCATTACGGCCTCTCCTTGAAACTCACAGGTTGTATAATTTGCATTTTGTACTTAGATTTATGGCAACGGATACTGGCACCCATTGTGACACACCGCCAAGCGTATTATACATGCAACCTGCCATTAAATAAGCATACATCTGCATACATTAAAACAATGATGTTGTATGACCTCATTGTCTGTGTAAATGTTGTCATCTGTGCCAACTGTAGCTGTCTCTTGGCCTAAATGACAAGGCAGATGCTTTAAGACATTTACCTCGTTTTATCATTTCAAACACTACTGAAGAGTAAATAACAGTCTTAAGATAAGAACATGAACAACAGAACGATGAATATGAAATAGACACTTGAATTATTGGATTACCGTTTACCTCCATAAGACGTGTCTATGGGTGTTCTCATTCATCCAGGTCATTGAATCGATCGCAACTGGACAGTTTGGTTTGTTTTGGAAGACCTTTCACTTCTCATAAAATTAGCTTCATCAGTGTATGTTCATCCATTCATCCTTACATCCATCCATCCATCCATCCATCTTGTCCAAGGTCGGATCGTGGGGGCTCCAGCCTAAGCAGGGAAGCCCAGACTTCCCTCTACCCAACCACTTCGTCCAGCTCTTCCCGGGGGATCCCGAGGCGTTCCCAGGCCAGCCGGGAGACATAGTCTTCCCAACGTGTCCTGGGTCTTCCCCGTGTCCTCCTACCGGTCAGACGTGCCCTAAACACCTCCCTAGGGAGGCGTTCGGGTGGCATCCTGACCAGATGCTCGAACCACCTAGACTTCAATTGATCGGATCTACTCTGAGACTGAGATTGGTCAGATTTAGTATGTTTTCAAGGACGCTAAGGCTATGTTCACACTGCAGGGTAGGACATCCGATTTGTTTTTTTCAAATCCGATGTTTTTATCTAATTGTTCACATTGCAAAAAAATGTGATGTCTAATGTGAACGGGCACTAACCCACATGCAGACATGACGTCATGAAGTCATACGTGCTGCAGTGTTTTCGAGGGGTTCCAAATCTAGTATGTCTCAGTCCAGGCATATTTGTGGCAATTTCAAAGATTTGGTGCAATTAAAGTAAAAAAAAAAAAAAAAAATCTGAATCAAATTATTGCACGTAGAAGATTAAGAAGGAAGAGGGTGAGCATTTTGGACCTCACAGTTTGTGGGATATTTGCTACAACGCCTGCTCCAAAGAGATTGTGGGTGAGCAGTTGGAGACAGGAGGGGTGGAACACTGACGTGAGTTCCTAAAACATTTGTATTTTTGTGGAAGCAAAAATCGGAGCGCTAAAAAGAAAACAATATAAAACACAGGAACATAAATAAAACAAGCCCACACCAAGTCATGACATTATTATAAATGTCCCTTCATTTATTTATTAACTTTACTCTTTACTATTGATTTTTTCCACTGGTAGTACACGTACCACAGTTTGACAATCACTGCACTAGAACAGGGATTCTCAAACTGTAGTACGTGTACCACTAGTGGTACGCAGACTCCAACTAATGGTACTCCAAATAATCACTTGATTAAAGTACAGTGTTTTATTTTCTTATATTTAAACAGTGTTACTTTTCAAACGGTGTGTATTGCTACAGCGGCCAAAACTATTAAAAATACTTGATAAATAAAACCTATGTCCTGTTTTTAATGAATACTTAGACCTACTGCGCTACTGTATTTTAATGTTGGTCATTATGGTGGTATTGGAGAGCTACGTGTTTTCTGAGGTGGTACTTGGTAAAAAAAAACAAAAAAAACCTATGAGAACCACTGCACTAGAACATTACATAATTTTGCTCAATAAATATACATAAACAGTGTGAAAGTATATACTTGCCGAGAGTGCAGGCCTTCAACCCCAACTCCTGAAAGTCTGTCAGCTGACAGTCCCAGAGGGACACAACCGACAATAGAAACGTACACTGAGAAAAACTCTCGCCCCAAAAACCTGCCTTAGGCCTCAGCCTCGCTTTGCACTCTGATCTCCCAGACAAGATGCAAATGGATAGATTTCAGGGTAGTGCAAGGCCAAATCTCAACTCTCTCCCATAACAGAAAGATCCTAGGAGGACAACAGTCCTCAAACACCCCCCATGTCTCCACACTAATGGCATCCTCTCGATGAGAGCTTCAAGAGGGAGTCACCTCAATTGGTTTTCACTTCACAGGTGTGCTTGAAGCTCATTGAGAGAATGCCTGGAGTGTGCAAAGCAGTAATCGAGCAAAGGGTGGCTATTTTGAAGAAACTAGAATATAAAATATGTTTTGAGTTATTTCACCTTTTTTTGTTAAGTACATAACTCCACGTGTTCATTCATAGTTTTGAAGCCTTCAGTGACAATTTACCATGTAAATAGTCATGAAAATAAAGAAAATGCATTGAATGAGGAGAAGGTGTTTCTAAACTTTTGGCCATATATATAGAAACAAATTAAACTTAAAAATGGATATATATATCCGTCCATCCATCCATTTTCTACCGCTTATTCCCTCCGGGGTCGCGGGAAGGCGCTGGAGCCTATCTCAGCTACAATCGGGCGGAAAGCGCTTACACCCTGGACAAGCCGCCACCTCATCGTCGGGCCAACACAGAGAGACAGACAACATTCACACTCACATTCACACACTAGGGTAATTTTGTTGGTGACATATATATATATATATATATATATATATATATATGTATGTGTGGGGAAAAAAAATCACAAGACTATTTCATCTCTACAGGCCTGTTTCATGAGGGGGGTACCCTCAATCGTCAGGAGATTTTAATGGGAGCATTCGCATACCATGGTTTATATAGGGCACAGAGTGGGTGGGTACAGGCTGGCCTAGGGGCGTGGTGATTGGTGTTACCTAGGAGGTGTTTCCGTCTATGGCGGCATGTTGTTACAATTTCGCTGCGCTTGTTGAGGGATGACAGGTCTGGACGGTAGATAATAAACAGTTTCTCTTTCAAGCATAGGTTGCATCTTTTATTACCACTATTGTAAGGTGTGCTGGATGCAAGAATTTGCCATGTTATTGAATATTCAACATTATTGTCTTTGAGGTCCCAAATGTGTTTGCTGACTTCTGTGGTATTTCGCAGGTTTTTGTTCCTGAAAGAAGCCTTGTGGTTGTTCCATCTGGTTTTGAATTCACCCTCGGTTAATCCTACATATGTGTCGGATGTGTTAATGTCCTCGCGTATTACCTTAGATTGGTAGACAACTGATGTTTGTAAGCATCCCCCGTTGAGGGGGCAATCAGGTTTCTTTCGACAGTTACATGCTTTGTTGGTTTTGGAGTCGTTCTGACTGGGGGTCGACGGCTCATTTGCAATTGTTTTGTTGTGGTTTGAGATGATTTGTCGTATATTGTTCATGCAGCTGTAGCTCAATTTGATGTTGTTCTTGTTGAATACTTTTCTTAGGTTGTTGTCTTTGGGAAAGTGTTTGTCAATCAGGTTGAGGAATTTGTGTCCAATGTTCGTTGAGACGTTTTTGCTGTATGGGGGGTTGTACCAGATGATGCCGTTTCGTTTTCTGTTCTTTTTTGGCTGGTTTCCTGGCGTGGGTTCATAGGTGAGGGTGAAATTGTATCCGCTTTCATCAAGGGCTTTTTGGTACGGGGGGGTTGCTTGGTCAAATTCAGCTTTGCTAGATGACAGCATCGATAGCCTTTTATTGATTCCGGTAGGTATTCTTTTCGTGGTGGTGGGTGGATGGTTGCTGTCATGGTGCACGTATTGGAGTGTTGTGTTGGGTTTCGTGAATGGTTGGTAGCTGTTATTTCTCAGGTTGAAAGTGACGTCAAGGAAGTTGACGGTTTGCTTGTTGGCTTCAATCGTGATCCGTAGGCCGTTCTCTTTGAAAATTTGGCATATGCGCTTCTTGGTATTCTCGCTGCTCCTTGGCGAGGCGCGACACACTGCCAGTCCGTCATCACGGTAAATACCAAGGTTCAGATTGAGGCTAGCGAGCTGGGAGAGGAGGAAACTCCCAACGAGTTGAAGCCAACAAGCAAACCGTCAACTTCCTAGTTTGGCTGGGGGTGCGACTTACACTCAGGAGCGACTTATGTGTGAAATTATCAACACAGTACCGTAAAATATCAAATAATATTATTTAGCTCATTCACGTAAGAGACTAGACGTATAAGATTTCATGGGATTTAGCGATTAGGAGTGACAGATTGTTTGGTAAACGTATAGCATGTTCTATATGTTATAGTTATTTGAATGACTCTTACCATAATATATTATGTTAACATACCAGGCACGTTCTCAGTTGGTTATTTATGCGTCATGTAACGTACACTTATTCAGCCTGTTGTTCACTATTCTTTATCTATTTTAAATTGCCTTTCAAATGTCTATTCTTGGTGTTGGGTTTTATCAAATCAATTTCTCCAAAAAATGCGACTTATACTCCAATGTGACTTATATATGTTTTTTTCCTTCTTTATTATGCATTTTCGGCCGGTGCGACTTATACTCCGGAGCAACTTATACTCCGAAAAATACGCTATATATATATATATATATATATATATATATATATATATATATATATATATATATATATATATATATATATATATATATATGTATATATTTATATATATATATATATATATATATATATATATATATATATATATATATATATATATATATATATATATATATATATATATATATATATAACATTTGATGTGTTTAATTGTATTTCTGGACTGTATTTGTCAAAAATCCAATAAACAAATGTTAAAAAAAATAAAAAAGATGTTGTTTTGTGTTCAGTGAGGATGGCAAACAGCAATGAGTTGCAATTCCAAAAGGCCTCTTACTTAAAAACGAACAAACTGTTCTCCCTTTCCATCAGTTAGTCCAGAGATGATTAAAGTTATTCAAGTTATTCAACCAATAATGTTACCAAATTCAAACTGGCATTGTGAAAATAGAGGAACAAAGCATGGATTTAAAGGGGAGAAGGAAATGTTCCTACCCTTGCTTGGACAGTTTTGCATTATTTGTTCACTGCACACCTTTCTCACATTTTTTATGATATTGCTCTTACATCAAAACAGGACACTGTCTCATTCAGCAGAACCACTCTGACAATAAAATCTGTCAAAAGTAATTTACATTTTCACAGCCAACCCGAATGCTGTTACTTTCCCGCATTGCGCAAAATTAATTAAAGACAGGTCATTGCATAGATGATTTTGTTGTCTGCAGTCTCAACACATACTTGATTAGTCAAAAGAAGGCTTTTCTTATTTCCACTAGCTGTATAAATGTTGTCTATTAATATTTTTTGGCAAGTCTGTTACAATGCAGCTTGGCTTTTTTGGCTAGAACTCCAAAAATGCAGAGAAGGCGGACCAGTGCAGGCATTTTATTAGGAATAATTAAGGGAGCATTAGCGTGGTCGAACTGAAAGAGTGCCGCAGAAAAGTGCACTAAAAGTTAAGGGCTCCAGGAAGCAGGAGGAAAGCTATGCGGCCAGACAAAGCACAATACTGTCAATGGCACAAAACAACTACAATGATCCAGCCAAGCCCAGAGGAACAGGGCTGGCATAAGAAACAAGATTGGCAACCATGGACAGGTGTGTCATGATTGCCAATCGGAAACAAATGTGGGAGCGAGTGCTCAAGGAAGCACACAGGAAATAGAAACTAAAAATACGAGCGCTCATAAAGAACACCAAATACAGGACGATAATAAACCACAGTCCGAACACTCCGGAAGAATCACGACAATATTTGCATTCACATATATCAGTGTAGTGTTGTCCCGATACTAATATTTGGGTACCTGTACCAAAATTATTTCGATACTTTTCATTACTTTTCGATACTTTTCTAAATAAAGGGCACCACAAAAAATGCATTATTGGCTTTATTTGAAAAAAACCTCACAAGACAACTTGTCTTTTATTAATAAGTAAGAAAACAAAGGCTCCTAATTTAGTCTGCTGACGTATGCAGTAACATTTTGTGTCATTTTCCATTCTATTATTGTGTCAAAATTATTAAAGACAAGTGGTAGAAAATGAATTATTAATCTACTTGGGTTGCAGTGATGTGTCATGCTTTGTGTCGACACTCTTGTATTCAAGTTAGAAGAATACAAAAGCCTCAATCAAATCAACAGGCTAAACTCAGAAGAGGTAGTAAGTAGAAAAACATGTGAACAGAGCTGACAAAGGCAGAGAGCTGGAGACGTTTGTGACATAAATGAAAAGAAAAAAGAAGTCGTCGGCAGCAAGAAAAAAAACTAAATAAGTGACAATAACCGGAATACAAAGACATGAAAGTAGGACGAAGAATACTTACCGTGACTTTCATCCCTTCTGATAAACTACAATATAAGCAATATTCTTGTAAATATGCACAAAACAAACAAATATTAACATTCAAATAAATGATAATTTGATAAATAGTGACCAATGTTTATAGTTTTAAAATATTTAAAATGTTACTGTGTTAGGTTTATAAAAATGTACAACCCAGTGAATCATTTGCATTATTTTCTGTGATACTGAAAATCACACACTCTTGTTAAAATGTCACACATTGACTTAATACACTTAACATGGAAATAGGTTGAAGTTGTTTGCTAAATCATTTTATTAATCTACTTTGATAAGGTAATTATATGAAGAATGTAACTCACAGTGCATTGTACTGATAAATAAGTCATATCCAGTTTTCAATTGTACCGTATTTTCCGGACTATAGAGCGCACATGTTTATAAGTCACACCAACTAAATATTAGGAGAAAAAAATATATTTTTCCATATATTAGCCACACCGGACATTAAGCTGCTGATATATACGTTGTGACATGAGTTATTTACTCGGAAAGATTTTATAAATCATTTTTTACATACCTTAATTGTTTCCAAATGGTGCCTGTCACAGGGCAGTAAAACAATAGGTCAAAGAAAACAGAAGTCATTGTTATGAACTAAATAGCTCCAATCAGCTAAACAGACTCACAGTGACATGTTGGTGAATTTACTGAGGAATTTCTAAAACAAACAATACAAACATAATGCCATTATAAGTTAATAAACATTGGAACTATTTAACTGGCCTCAATGAAATTGAAAATATCTTGGTTTTGGGGGAACCTGCTTGTCGTGACGGAGCGGTTGTTGCTGGACACACGACGGACTCTTGGAAGAAGAAGGAGTTCCTGGCGACCCTTTCAGTCGAGGACGTGAAGATATCCACCTATTCGGAATTATGACAACAGGACATCTGCTGATTGGAGTAAGCGTTGCTCTGGTTTGTCGACAAATTGGAAGTTGCTGGCAGTCTTCTTCCCCAAAGCTGCCACAAATGATTGGAGGATGCGGGAAGAACTGTGGACACTCTTGTGATTTGGATAACATCGGACTGTCTGCCCCACAGGATGAATTTTGAGAAGAAAATTGTATTTTCACTCGCATACAAAACATTCTAACTTGGATTGTTTCCCAGGCTTTCGAGACTCTCCTGAAGGACAGTGCAGCAAAGACACTACAAACTTCCTTCTTGTCTCTCATGGACACACACCTGTTGTTGTTGACTTTGGACTGACTGGCAAGAACACCAAGGCCGCGGTACAGAGACACGCGGCAGGCTTACACACACACATGCATCCACAAAAACATATACGCCACACACACATACCCCACACCCCATCCAACGCCCTTGACGCGAATCCCTTAGGGGTGATGGCCGGTTGGGCAGTGCCTGAAGAGCTGCAGCCTGCTACTGTAGCCCCGACTCCCTCCCCTCTGTTGCAAGTCTCGAGATATATTTGTAATACGTATATGTGCTTTGCTATGGAGGTTTTTTCCCACTCCAAACTAGGCCCCCTTAAGAGCCTGGTATAGATTGTATTTTTTTTACTCATCCTCCCCCAGCATTTACCTTTTTCCCATCTGTTTGTCTAATCTTAAATGGGTTTGTGCTGAGACCAAAGTTGTGTTGTACTTGTGCAATGACATTAAAGACCTACTTACCTACCTACCGACCTAATAATACTAACACAGACACTCGTAAACATGTTAGCATGTTAGCTAATGCCAATGATGCTAGCTTCATTTCATTACAATAGCACATACAAATGTGTATTAAAATACTCCTACAGACATCACATAAGAAGGTTTAGTAAGTATGAATATTTTAGTTATATTGTCAAATTTACAAACGTTGCTTGGAGTGATGAATGAAGATTCTACACGAGTAGAAGCGCTATGGATGACTAGCAGATGTAACGGCACTTGTACCTCCGGTTCAAAGCACTAAACTGAAAGAAATACGGCAGATGTTCACCGAGCAGCACCTGCAGTGAGCGAACGTGTCCAAAAGATGGTTTGATTGATTGAGACTTTTATTAGTAGCTTGCACAGTAAAGTACATATACCGTACAATTGGCCACTAAATGGTAACACCCGAATAAGTTTTTCAACTTGTTTAAGTCGGGGTCCACTTAAATTGATTCATGATACAGATATATACTATCATCATAATACAGTCATCACACAAGATCATCACATTGAATTATTTACATTATTTACAATCCGGGGTGCCATAGCACAAACAATATGACACCTTTTCAGTCTCTCTGTCGGTGTAATTGGAAAATTGTTTGTTGAATACAAAACATTATGGCCATTAGCAAAGAAAAATCCATAAATTAGCCGCGCCACTTTATGAGCTGCAGGGAACAAAGCGGCCTGTAGTCCTGGAATTTACGAAAAAAATTGAGGAGTAAAATGCAAAGTCTGGACTTTTTAAAAGCTCCCCTGAAGACTTTTCTTTTTAAGAAAGCATTTAACACTTGATGCGTTTTAGTCTTAGCATGTTATCTGTTTTAACGGCTAAGCTTTGATTGCTTCAAATCTTGTTTTTATTGTCACACTTTGAGATTTATCTAAATGAAAAGTTGTCTGTCTATCTGTGTTGGCCCTGTGATGAGGTGGCGACTTGTCCAGGGTGTACCCCGCCCTTCCGCCCGAATGCAACTGAGATAGGCTCCAGCACCCCCCACGTCCCCAAAAGGGACAAGCGGTAGAAAATGGATGGATGAATGAAGAAGTTCTTAACAAATAAAATATTATTATTATTATTAAATATTATTAAGCACCGACGTAGATCATAAACTTGGAATTATGTCTAAAAGATGGACATTTTAGGGTGCAAATTATTCTTTTTTTTGCTTGACACATTTTTAGAGAGTTTGTAAATGCATTGTGTGTTTGAAACAAAATACGGGCTTTGTCCAGTCAGAAAATCACAAAAGAAAGCTGATAAACTGTGAAAAAATATGCTGTGTGATAAAAATTCACACTAAGGGCTTAAACAAACTTGGTATAAATGAAAGTCTCGTGAGACATTAAACTTTGCTCACAAAACTTTCCCGTCTAATCTTTTGAACGGTGCTCCTGTTACCTGAAGCAACCCATGCAATTTAAATCGTTGACAACTGCCAAAGCACCCGCTGGTCCCTCAATGCACACAGATGGAATGATCATACGCTTCAATTTATATTTCAGGCATTATATTATTGCAGGATTGGTTGTCGCATTTTGGCAACTTGGACCAGGTGTGTCAAACATACGGCCCCAGGGCCGGATCAGGCCCACGAACAGGTTTTATACAGCCCGCAGGATGAGTTTGCTATGTATAAAAATGTACCTGAAATTTCTGAATGAAAGAAACAGCTATTCTAAATGTGTCCACTGGATTTTGCATTAGCAATTCTTCGTATCATTAGGGCCCGCCATGGCCCATTGCAAAAGGACTCCCACAGGGAGTCCTTATGCAATGGGACATAAGGACCTATTGTATTTCGTCCGTTTTATTCTTTCTTATTATTATTCTTCCGCAGCTTTGCGCACTACTTTGACCCCCTTAACATGCTTCAAAACTCACCAAATTTTACACACACATCAGTAATATACGGCAAAACTTTTTATCAAATAACCAAACCTCAAAACTCAAAATTGCGCTCTAGCGCCCCCTAGGAAAAAAAAAAACTAGACTGCCTGTAACTCCCACTAGGAAGGTCGGACAAACAACTTCCTGTTGATTTTAGCCCGAGAATGTACCATTATGAAAGTTAGGTCTGAGTCAGACCTACATAGAGGATTTTGTTTCATGTTTGTCCGACCTTCCTAGTGGGAGTTACAGGCAGTCTAGTTTTTTTTTTTCCTAGGGGGCGCTAGAGCGCAATTTTGAGTTTTGAGGTTTGGTTATTTGATAAAAAGTTTTGCCGTATATTACTGATGTGTGTGTAAAATTTGGTGAGTTTTGAAGCATGTTAAGGGGGTCAAAGTAGTGCGCAAAGCTGCGGAAGAATAATAATAAGAAAGAATAAAACGGACGAAATACAATAGGTCCTTATGTCCCATTGCATAAGGACTCCCTGTGGGAGTCCTTTTGCAATGGGCCATGGCGGGCCCTAATAATGGTACATTCTCGGGCTAAAATCAACAGGAAGTTGGCAATTCCCCCTTCAAGACAAAAAAGTACTAAAAACAGTCACTTTTGCCTCTTTGCGCTGTAATTTGGCCCCCTTAACATGCTTCAAAACTCACCAAACTGAACACACACATCAGGGCTGGCAAAAACTGTGATCTAATAAAAAAAACTAACCCCAAATTCAAAAATTGCGCTCCACAGCAATTTTTGAATAAAACGGACAAAAAACTGCTCCTCGGAAGAAAAAAATTATAAAACTGCCTGTAACTCCCACTGGGAAGGTCGGAGAGACATGAAACAAATACCTCTATGTAGGTCTCACTTAGACCTACATTTCATAAATTGACAACCCCCCGCAAAAATCTACAGGATGTTTGCTATTCCCCCTTCTAAACAATTTTTTTGTAAAAAACGGTCACCTTCCTTCAAAAACGAACTCCTCTGAGCGCGTTTGTCGTTTCGCCTTCAAAATAACACAGGAGAGACATTGAACCCTTGTGAATACAACAACAGAAGCCTTTTTTAATTAAGTGCTCCGGTTTTGATTTTATGACCCTTCAAAGACCCGCTGCACTCATGCTGCTGCGGTGCTGTTTTTCTAAGATGGCTGCTCATAAGCAGGAAGCACCAACGTGCCCACACAATGCAGACAAGGTAGGTACACTAGACAAAAGTCTTGGGACACTTCCGACTAAAAGTAGACAAAAGTATTGGGACACTTAGGACTACCACCTGCCAAATACGCGGGCCCGTCCAACGCTGCTTGCAGCTTTAATTGTAAATGATGCTACATATGTACAAAATAAACCACGCAATGTTAGTACATCAGTCGAGGAACGTGATCAAACTACATAAGTAACATACTGTGATTCATCTTGATATATTGAAAATTAACACCTAAGTTATTCAGAAAGTATAAATACCGACAAATAAAGATAGAATACTATTAACCACAACATGTAAGTGTAAAAAACAAAAAACCAACAACATTATGATTTGTACATTTTCAGAATGTGTTTGTTCTCTTTTTAAACAAAGATCTGAAGTTGTCTTTATTTTTAAGTTATCGTGCCGTGATTTTACCAGTCCGGCCCTCTTGGGAGTAGATTTTTTTCCATGTGGCCCCACATCTAAAATGAGTTTGACACCCCTGACTTGGACCAACATTTAGCTGAAACCAATGATTTTCAACAGCTGCAATAAACAGTGGCCAATGATTTTAACTAGAGATGTCCGATAATATCGGTCTGACGATATTATCGGCCGATAAATGCTTTAAAATGTAATGTCGGAAATTATCGGTATCGGTTTCAAAAGGTAAAATGTATGACTTTTTAAAACGCCGCTGTACGGAGTGGTACACGGACGTAGGGAGAAGTACAGAGCACCAATAAACCTTAAAGGCACTGCCTTTGCATGCCGGCCCAATCACATAATACCTACAGCTTTTCACACACACAAGTGAATGCAATTCATACTTGGTCAACAGCCATACAGGTCACACTGAGGGTGGCCGTATAAACAACTTTAAAACTGTTACAAATATGCACCACACTGTGAACCCACACCAAACAAGAATGACAAACACATTTCGGGAGAACATTCGCACCGTAACACAACATAAACACAACAGAACAAATACCCAGAACCCCTTGCAGCACTAACTCTTCCGGGACGCTACAATATACACCCCCCGCTACCCGCTACCCCTACCCCATTACCTCAACCCCGCCCCCTCAACTCCACCCACCTCAACCTCCTCATGCTCTCTCAGGGAGAGCATGTCCCAAATTGCAAGCTGCTGTTTTGAGGCATGTTAAAAAAAATAATGCACTTTGTGACTTCAATAATAAATATGGCAGTGCCATGTTGGCATTTTTTTCCATAACTTGAGTTGATTTATTTTGTAAAACCTTGTTACATTGTTTAATGCATCCAGCGGGGCATCACGACAAAATTAGGCATAATAATGTGTTAATTCCACGACTGTGTATATCGGTATCGGTTGATATCGGAATCGGTAATTAAGAGTTGGATAATATCGGAATATCGGATATCGGCAAAGAAGCCATTATCGGACATCTCTAATTTTAACACAAGTATATTTAAGTTTCAGCTTAAATAGAAGACATGACAAATAATTAAATGGCTTTTTGCCGATATAACTGTTAAAGGTTAGTACTATTAGTGGACCAGCAGCACGCACAATCATGTGTGCTTACGGACTGTATCCCTTGCAGACTGTATTGATAATATATTGATATATAATGTAGGAACCAGAATATTAATAACAGAAAGAAACAACCCTTTTGTGTGAATGAGTGTGAATGAAAGTAAATGGGGGAGGGAGGTTTTTTGGGTTGGTGCACTAATTGTAACTGTATGTTGTGATTTTTATGTTGATTTAATTCCATCCATCCATCCATCCATCCATCCATCCATCTTCTTCCGCTTATCCGAGGTCGGGTCGCGGGGGCAGCAGCTTAAGCAGGGAAGCCCAGACTTCCCTCTCCCCAGCCACTTCGTCCAGCTAAAAAAAAAAAAAAAAACGATACCGATAATTTAAAAAAAAACCATACCGATAATTTCCGATATTACATTTTAACGCATTTATAGGCCGATATTATCTGACATCTCTACAAATAATAATAATTTTAAGTTTTGTAAATAATTGACATTTTTGCATTCAAAACACTGGGAAGGAAACTGTATGCCATGTTAATAAATGATGTCAAAATGAAAAAAACAACGGAACATGTGACGTTGTGGTAAAAAAAAAAGAAAAGAAAATAAACCTAAGCAAGATAAACAGTTTTTAAGGTGAAATATGAAGGTAAAGGGTCGCAGAGGTGCAAAAATCCAACTAAATTATAGTGCAGCGAGCAAAATCTTGTAATATGTATTTGTAAGTGAATAGGGACGCAATGACTGTGTTGTTACTTTGTGTCCACATTCTGAGCACGCCACAAAGAGGCACAGCAAGCTCAGCACAACAGGGAATAATAATAATGAATCAAGGGACACGTGCACTCAGAGGTGCATGTTGGGCTGATGGTGGCACTTTCAGAACGTTATACGAATTGTGGCGATGGTGACAGCATGGCTTTCAGATAATGACATTGACTGTAGGAATGAGCCAATGCAAGCAAGAGCAGCAGACTTAAACAATGGATGTCCGCTAACTTCTTGCAACTCAACGCCAAGAAAACGGAAATGCTGATTATCGGTCCTGCTAAACACCGACATTTATTTAATAATACCACCTTAACATTTGACAACCAAACAATTACACAAGGCGAATCAGTAAAGAATCTGGGTATTATCTTCGACCCAACTCTCTCGTTTGAATCACACATTAAGAGTGTTACTAAAACGGCCTTCTTTCATCTCCGTAATATCGCTAAAATTCGTTCTATTTTATCCACTAGCGACGCTGAGATCATTATTCATGCGTTCGTTACGTCTCGTCTCGACTACTGTAACGTATTATTTTCGGGTCTCCCTATGTCTAGCATTAAAAAATTACAGTTGGTACAAAATGCGGCTGCTAGACTTTTGACAAGAACAAGAAAGTTTGATCATATTATGCCTATACTGGCTCACCTGCACTGGCTTCCTGTGCACTTAAGAAGTGACTTTAAGGTTTTACTACTTACGTATAAAATACTACACGGTCTAGCTCCGTCCTATCTTGTCGATTGCATTGTACCATATGTCCCGGCAAGAAATCTGCGTTCAAAGAACTCCGGCTTATTAGTGATTCCCAGAGCCCAAAAAAAGTCTGCGGGCTATAGAGCGTTTTCTATTCGGGCTCCAGTACTATGGAATGCCCTCCCGGTAACAATTAGAGATGCTACCTCAGTAGAAGCATTTAAGTCCCATCTTAAAACTCATTTGTATACTCTAGCCTTTAAATAGCCCCCTGTTGGACCAGTTGATCTGCCGTTTCTTTTCTTTTCTCCTCTGCTCCCCTTTTCCTTGAGGGGGGGGGGGGCACAGGTCCGGTGGCCATGGATGAAGTGCTGGCTGTCCAGAGTCGGGACCCGGGGTGGACCGCTCGCCTGTGCATCGGCTGGGAACATCTCTACGCTGCTGACCCGTCTCCGCTCGGGATGGTGTCCTGCTGGCCCCACTATGGACTGGACTCTTACTATTATGTTGGATCCACTATGGACTGGACTCTCACAATATTATGTCAGACCCACTCGACATCCATTGCTTTCGGTCTCCCCTAAAGGGGGGGGGTTACCCACATATGCGGTCCTCTCCAAGGTTTCTCATAGTCATTCACATCGACGTCCCACTGGGGTGAGTTTTTCCTTGCCCGTATGTGGGCTTTGTACCGAGGATGTCGTTGTGGCTTGTGCAGCCCTTTGAGACACTTGTGATTTAGGGCTATATAAATAAAGATTGATTGATTGATGATGATGACTTGTATTTTTTGGGCGTAAAAATACAAATATGTCATATACACTGATCTACTAAAGGTTTTGCGTGTATTAAAAAACGTGCAAACTTGACAGCGCACGGCAAGCTTATCTACTTAGCGCAGACCTGGGCATTCTGCGGCCCGCGGGCCACATCCGGCCCTTTGTGCGTCTCTGTCCGGCCCGCGTGAGGCCAATCATAAATTACAAAATGCATTTAAAAAACTATCTATGTCAAGTGTGCAATACAACGGTGCTGCTTTTGTTTTGAAAAACCTTATTTGTATTACTTCCGTGTGGACGTATGCGCGTGTGTGATTATGAGTGAATGTGAACAGCGGCAATCACAGTTTTATCACGAAGATAAGACGACAGCACGCAGACGAAGCAGAAACAAGGCGAAATCACAAGGCCCCAGCACATTCCGTCACGTATTGTGCGTACTGGAGCTGCTTTGCATGATATGCGTGACCACTCCACCATGGGTCCAGTGGAAGACACTAAACCGCCTAAGAACAGGAACAGGGCGACCAAAAGCTGCTATGGCCAGATGGGGCTACAAAACCGGCCCAACCACCTGCGAATGCAGAGAAGAGGACCACACGATGCAGCACTGCCTTGTCTGTCCTCTGCTACTCAACCAGTGCAGCTTAAAAGATCTCGCAGAGTTCAACAACAATGCAAAAGACTGTGTAAAGAAATGGGAAACTGTCATATAACCACATGCTTCAAAGACACGAAAAGAAGAAGAAGACTCCTTTTAGATGCGGCCTCAGTGATGTTGACTGGGGAACTCCTGAATAAATAGAGGTATGCGGGAGCTGTACCTTAGAGCGTAGGGCGAGACTGTGACTAAGTGTGCAGCTCCATGCGTTCTCCACATGAGCTAAATTGAACTATGTATCTGCATGATTCCTTGCTTCTTGTCTGTTTAATAGTTGTCATCAGTGTTTGTACCTGTGAAAACATTTCTTGCAATATGAATTTTCATAAATTACAAAATGCATTTAAAAAACTATCTATGTCAAGTGTGCAATACAACGGTGCTGCTTTTGTTTTGAAAAACCTTATTTGTATTACTTCCGTGTGGACGTATGCGCGTGTGTGATTATGAGTGAATGTGAACAGCGGCAATCACAGTTTACAAAATAAAGTTTAAAAAACATCTTCGTCGTGCGTGCAATACAACTGTGCTGCTTTTATTTTGAAAAGTGTTATTTATGGGCGTATGTCCGTCCGGGTGTAACCTGTGAGTGAAGGTGCACAGCGACAAGTGATGAGACGCTAAAAAGAGAAAAGTTGATGACGAATGGCGTGTTTTCAACAAGACATGGACTGCCAAGTATTTCTTTACAGAAATTAAAGGTAAAGCTATGTGCTTAATTTGTGGTACACATGTTGCTGTGTTTAAAGAATATAATTTGAATCGCCACTACACGACAAAGCACGAGGAAAAATAGCGGAATCTGTCCGATAAAGAGCGCGCAAGAGAGGCTGATGCGTTGATGGTAAAACTGCAAACCCAACAAGGACTTTTTGCCAAATTTCACACCCCCAGAGATGCAGCTGTCAGGACAAGTTTCGTCATTTCTCACAAAATCGCCAGAAAAAGAAAGGCATTTTCTGATGGAGAGTTTATTAAGGAGTGCTTAATGGACTCTGTTGTGCTGATATGCCGGAGACTTTGACTGTTTTTCGCTGGCTTTGGATGAGAGCTGTGATGTACGTGACACCGCCCAGCTGCTCATCTTCTTACGTGGGATAACTGCCGACTTTCAAATCACAGAGGAGCTGGCAGCCATGCAGTCAATTAAAGAGACGACCACAGGTAATGACTTGTTCACATAGGTAAATGCGTGTTTGGACACGTTAGGACTGAAATGGGACAAGCTGGCAGGTGTGACAATCCAATCCATCCATCCATCCATCCATTTTCTACCGCTTATTCCCTTTGGGGTCGCAGGGGGCGCTGGAGCCTATCTCAGCTACAATCGGGCGGAAGGCGGGGTACCCCCTGGACAAGTCGCCACCTCATCGCAGGGCCAACACAGATAGACAGACAACATTCACACTCACATCCACACACTAGGGCCAATTTATTGTTGCCAATCAACTTATCCCCAGGTGCATGTCTTTGGAAGTGGGAGGAAGCCGGAGTACCCGGAGGGAACCCACGCAGTCACGGGGAGGACATGCAAACTCCACACAGAAAGATCCCGAGCCCGGGATTGAACCCAAGACTACTCAGGACCTTCGTATTGTGAGGCAGATGCACTAACCCCTCTTCCACCGTGAAGCCCCAATCCAATCCAATCCACTTTATTTATATAGCACATTTAAGCAACAAAATGTTTCCAAAGTGCTGCACAACAATATTAAAAACAATATTCAAATATTATCCTTAGCTCCACCAATGACTGAATAAAAACAAAAAATAATTACATATAAAACCAATATAAAAAAACAATATAAAATAAATATGATTAAAAACGATTTTTAACAACAGATTGTTGTCCAAATCTGACGGGGAAAAATGTTGGATAATGCAAGATAAAGTGACAGAAATTAACCCTGTGCAGAAATGGACATTATTGCATTGTATTCATACAGTGTTAAAAATAAAACCATCAAAAGCAATCTGCTTTTGTATAAAGTTAAGTTAGGTTAAATGAAATTATTATTATTATTAATTATTATTATTATTATTATTATTATTATTATTATTATTATTATTATTATTATTATTATTATTTATCTTATGGTATATCAAAAATAATATTGAGCAAAAATGTATTGAAATGTTGTCGATGTGGCTCTCCAGCAGTGCTCGGGTTGCTTATGCGGCCCCCGGTAAAAAATTAATTGCCCACCCCTATCTTAGCGCGTGGGCAGAGGATTGTGAAAATAAAGAGTGCTATCCATTTAGCGTGCATAATACATACTGATAATCAGAACGCCCACATACTGGGTATGAGGGGCCAATAAAATCATTTTGCACTCGCAATGTGATTTATGAAGACTGGAACTGTTCTGCGGTCTATATTTAGTAAGTTTGAATTGTTGACGCAAACTTTCGACTAATCAGATGAGAGGCATGATTTATTATCTATAATTAACTTTCGCAAACTTAGAGGCGATGCATCAGCTCACCGGCTTATTATGTCAATATAGCAATATAAGGTAGTTACTTCTCTCTGATCAATGTGCCGCTAAAAGAAGGTCCTTAACGTTAGCGCTTATAATAACAATGTTGCTAAGACATGGTTAATATTGTGGTCACAAAATGTAAATTAGATATTGTTGCTGCTTTTTGGATGTTTTTTTTTTTTTTTTTGTGGACGCAATGACTCCTATTAGCTCTATTGTTAGCGAACTATTATTAATGTTTATTTACAAATTAGAATTTTTTTATTTTTTTTTAATATGTGTTCTTGTCTCCTGTTAGGATTGTGAATAATAGGCAACATCCTAAAAGAAGTGAAGTTCCCCTTTAATTAAAAAAATTCAATTGATTGTTTTGTAGTCAGCTAGCATTTTTTCTTCATTGGCGTTAGTTTCTGTTAGAATAATTATGTGTAAGTTATCACACAACTTGACTATGCTTAAAGTATGTTGCTATAGTTATTAGCTGTTGTGCTCAAGATGTACTTTTTGTATCTGTGCAAGAACAAAACTTCTTGTCTGAGGGGTGGCCTCAGCCGCAGATGTTATCTTTGTTTTAACCCGCTAACAGCCAAGGACTTTAAGGACCTCGACGAAGATAAGACGACAGCACGCAGACGAAGCAGAAACAAGGCGAAATCACAAGGCCCCAGCACATTCCGTCACGTATTGTGCGTACTGGAGCTGCTTTGCATGATATGCGTGACCACTCCACCATGGGTCCAGTGGAAGACACTAAACCGCCTAAGAACAGGAACAGGGCGACCAAAAGCTGCTATGGCCAGATGGGGCTACAAAACCGGCCCAACCACCTGCGAATGCAGAGAAGAGGACCACACGATGCAGCACTGCCTTGTCTGTCCTCTGCTACTCAACCAGTGCAGCTTAAAAGATCTCGCAGAGTTCAACAACAATGCAAAAGACTGTGTAAAGAAATGGGAAACTGTCATATAACCACATGCTTCAAAGACACGAAAAGAAGAAGAAGACTCCTTTTAGACGCGGCCTCAGTGATGTTGACTGGGGAACTCCTGAATAAATAGAGGTATGCGGGAGCTGTACCTTAGAGCGTAGGGCGAGACTGTGACTAAGTGTGCAGCTCCATGCGTTCTCCACATGAGCTAAATTGAACTATGTATCTGCATGATTCCTTGCTTCTTGTCTGTTTAATAGTTGTCATCAGTGTTTGTACCTGTGAAAACATTTCTTGCAATATGAATTTTCCTGGATTATTATCACTAACTGCAGCGCCTCCCACAGCGCACTTTTAAAACTGCAAAAAATAGGTTCTGTCGACTAGATTACCCTTCTATATCGCCCAGAAAAGCTAGTACATATTATATTTGTGTGCCGCATGTCAACAACATTTCATTTTTTGTTATTACTCTATTTGTGCACTCAGTCTTAGTAGATCACAAGCAACATACCGATTAACAGTACATGCAATTTTATAGTTTGCACATGCTAATTAGCACTTGTTATTTAGCCCTGAGCATATACATAATAGTCTTTGGCAACCATCAACTTTTTTTTTTTGCAATGGTGTAATAACCATATAGGATAACTTCAAACTCATTCAATAGGGTGCAGAACTCGCTCAAGATAAAATAGGAACTAAATTGTAGAACAGTTTATTATTTTTTTGTCCATCAGTTTGTTGGTTAGCAGTTATTTTCTGAATGATAGAGGACGTCACACAAACAATTATTATTTTGGATAGTTATGAGGAGATGGACAGCTTTGTAATGAGATTGTTTTATATCAACAAAAACAAAATTCAAAAAAGATGAAAGACCAAAAAGGGCCTGGGCAGGAGTGAACGTGGTCGAGGTAAAATACCTTGCTATGATAAGTTTGACTCCATTTTAGAAGCAGAGCGAGTGTGCCAGCTCACAAAGGCTCCAAATATACAGTCGTTCCAACGCTGGCCAATTCCTCCATAACACCAAAGGCTACTGGCAAAGCAGAAAACCCTGGCACAAGTCAGACCTGCCTGGACTCCCGTAGGTTTCATTTGTTTGGTTGCATGATTTTTTACTGCAGAGTTTGGGGAGTAACGGCGAATGATTTCTCAAAGCGCTAGTTAGTGTGTTTGGAAAATTACTACCATCCGTCTAATCCATTTTCTACTGCTTGTCCCCCTTGGAGTCTATCCTTTTGAAAGGTAATTAATTATAGTTACTCTTTACTTAGCCAAAAAGTAATTGAATTATTTACGGGATTACTATTTAATAAATGTCATTAATTGTGTGAGTGCTCCAAAGCATTCACACATATGGTTTTCCACACCAAAATTAATCTATTTTTCAACTACTTATTTTTCTTCTTCTCCAGATTTTGGCACGCTCTCCCTTCCACATTTTTCACCCAATTCAAACTGTTCCGACTTCAAACTGTTCAGCCTATTTAGGAATCGCGGGCTTTCCCTTGACAAATTCCAAAGATTCCCAGATTTCTCAGAATTCTAGGTTTTCCAGGATATTTTTCCCAATTAATTGGCCATTTTTTTCAAATTTCCACCATTTCCACATTTTTCTTCCAGCTTCAACACATTCCACCATTCTGGAAATTCAAACTATAATTTGTCCAAGTTCCAAAGAATTCCTGCTTTTCCAAAGCCATATTTTGTACTTTTTTTTTCTGGCGACTATTCCTTTCACATTTTTTAACACATTTCAACCATTCTACCGTAAAAACATTCCTCTTGATCAGGACAAAAAGTTGTTTTTTGAACAGGAAAAATTGCCAGTTTTCCCGAAATTCCAGTAATTCCGTAATTCCAACATTTCTCGACCAATTTTAAAAATTCCAACACCAACCATTTCAACTCATTCAGACCGTTCAAGCTTTTAACCATTTTCCAAAAAAATTTCGCTTTTCCCGAAATTCCCAATGTTTTCTGAAATTCCCATTGAAGTCAATGGGACATTCTTCAGAGTTCAACAATTCCCACATTTTTCATTGGATTCAAACCGTTCCAACTTCAAAATATTCAGCCTGTTCTGGAATTGTGTGCTCTACTTTAAAAATTCAAAAGAAATCCCGGATTTCTCATAATTATTTATTTTTTTTGCATTTTCCCCATTCAAAATGAATTAGCCATTTTTCAAACTTCCACCATTTCCACATTTTTCAACCTATTCAAACCATTCCTGCATCTTCAACACATTCCACCATTCTGGAAATTCAAATTATAATTTTTCCAAGTTCAAAAAAATTCCAGGATTTCCCAGAATTCCTGCTTTTCCAAAGCCCTATTTTCACCCTATTTTCTGGCGACTACTCTTTTCACATTTTTCAACGCATTTCAACCGTTCTACCGTCAAAACATTCCTCTTAATCAGGATAAAAAGTTGTTTTTTGAACTGGAAAAATTCCCAGTTTTCCCGAAATTCCAGGAATTCCGTAATTCCAACATTTCTCGACCAATTTAAAAAATTCCAACACAAACCATTTCAACTCATTCAGACCATTCAAGCTTTTAACCATTTTCCAAAAAAATTCCGCTTTTCCCGAAATTCCCATTTTTTTCTGAAATTCACATTGAAATCAATGGGGCATTCTTCAAAGTTCAACAATTCCCACATTTTTCACCGGATTCAAACCGTTCCAACTTCAAAATATTTAGCCTGTTCAGGACTTGTGTGCTCCACTATAACAATTTAAAAAAATCCCGGATTTCCCATAATTCTTTTTTTTTTTTGCATTCTCCCCATTCAAAATGAATTGGCCATTTTTCAAACTTCCACAATTCCCACATTCTTCAACCCATTCAAACCATTCCACCTTCAACACATTCAAGTCATCCTGGACGTTCAAATATCTATTTTTTTCCACAATTAACACATTTCCAGAATTCCCTTTCTTTGCTAACCTATTCCCACCCTTAAGTCTGACTACTCCTTAGGGGTAACGATTCGATTCAGAATCAATTCTTGACTCAAAACGATTCTTGATTCAAAATGAATATCTTTTAATTACATTAGGTAACATTTCTATGATTAACTACATTTCTCTATAAAATAGATGAACAGCTGTTAACATGTTTTATATTACTTAAAAAAACGATACATATGTAAATATATAGTCGAGGTTTCTGTGGTTTAGCCATTATACAGTGCTCAATACTGGGGTAGAGCGGAATATACGTTAGGTCAGGCTATTTCTGTTGGCTTGTAGGGATAAAATAGCCTCTGTGTTTTTTCCTGACCTAACATATATGTAAATATATATATATATATATATATATATATATATATATATATATATATATATATATATATATATATATATATATATATTTTTTTTTTATTTTTATTTTTTTTTTATTTTATTTTATTTATTTATTTTTTAATCGCAATCCATTCGAAATTACATTGTTTTTGACAGCCCTACTAATTATACTTTAAGTTGCAAGCCAAGGATGTTAAAATAATAAGTAGCTGATTGTATCCATTAAAGTATGGAGAAGCAAAAAAAACAAGATATTGTAAAAGTCAAGGTTCAAGGTGACTTTGGTAGATTTGTTTTGCTGTGTAAAATAAAGAATGGCATCTGCATATCCATTAAAATAAACCAAAGTATTAACACAAAACAAATCACAAACATGACAATGTCCTCACAACAGGGGGCCTGGGACCAGGACCAGGAAAAGAACATAGAAAAAGTCACATGAACAAGAAAAAGAGTCAGAGTAAAAGGTAATAAAAGAAAGGAAGATAAACCTACCATGGATTAATAAATAGATACAAATAAATAATGATGTGCAATATAGCTATAATTTGTTTAAAAGAACAGCTGTGGCTGGATCATATTCGTTCCTATACCTCGCGAGCTGTTCTGCAAATTAGCACCAGACGGGAGGAGTTGGAACTCGCCATAAAGAAGGTGAGAGATTTATGTTATAATTGAGTTGGCAATCCACCGTACCTGCCTGGTGTACAGGGACTCAAACTCAACTGGGGCTCACCAATAAGTCCACTTGACCACTTGATTAGCTGACTTAATCTGTTTCTGTCCTTCAGAGGCAGACCTCCAAACCATGACACCAGACAGAAAGAAAAAAAACAATTCAATAAAAGTACGATTAAAAGAAATCATCATGCTATCATGAACATTAAAGAATGACATTTTCCTTAAAAGACGCTGGTGACCCTTCTCCCCACTCTCCAAGGTAGATGCTAATCATTATTATTACATTACTTCATAAAACTAGTTGTCTGTAGAACATTCTAGTGCAGGGGTCGGCAACCCGCGGCTTGAGAGCCACGTGCGGCCCTTTAGTGCCGCCGTAGTGGCTCCCTGCAGCTTTTTCAAAAATGTGTGAAAATGGAAAAAAAAATGAGGGAAAAATAGTTTTGTTTTGTTTTTATATGGTTTCTGTAGGACAAACATGACACAAACCTTCCTAATTTTTAGAAATCCCACTGTTTATATTAAACATGCTTCACTGATGAGAGTGTTTGTCGAGTACCGTTTTGTCCTACAAATATTAGCGGTCCATGAGCTCATCGTAGTTTGTTTACATGTGTGGGGGTGTTTGAGGGAAAAAAAATTTAAATAAAATAAACGGTCCAACCTGGGCCCCTGGAGAGGGGGTCCACACTGAGGCCAAGGGAAAAAACAACTCATAGCCATAGCACACATCCCTCTTACATGTGTGTAAGAGGGAAACATCAAAGGACATTAAAGACATTAAAAGAGCAGAGCTGATGCAACCAGCCACTTCTTACACATGGCTATGAATACAAAGTAAATGAAACATATACACTGTGGTGGCCTCTGCGGTGTTCCACGCCATCGTCTGCTGGGGTGGAGGAAGCATGGCCAGAGACAGGAGCAGACCCAACAAAGCAACCAAGAGAGCCGACTCCACTCTCGGCCGCCCACTAACTCAGCCACTGTCCAGTCTGCATTTCCAGGAGTTATCTCATTGTCTGAGAAGCCTCCGTTTTACTAATGTTTTTTTAAAGTTGTAAAAATGTGCAGAAAAAATATTACATTTCAGCCTACTATCCAAATAATCATTTTGATACTAGGCTAATATAGCTAATATATACTCTTACATCTTGTGTTGTCTTTAGTATAACACTTATATAAGACTCTTAAATGTTTGCAGCTCCAGACAGATTGTTTGTGTATTTTGGTCCAATATGGCTCTTTCAACATTTTGGGTTGCCGACCCCTGTTCTAGTGTATTTTTTTTAAAGTGTTTTGTTTTTTTAGAAAGGCCTTTTACATAATAATAATAATAATAATTATAATAATAATAATGGATTAGATTTTATATCACGCTTTTCTATTATTAGATACTCAAAGCGCTCACAGAGAAGTGGGAACCCATCATTCATTCACACCTGGTGGTGGTAAGCTACTTTTGTAGCCACAGCTGCCCTGGGGTAGACTGACGGAAGCAAGGCTGCCAGCTTGCGCCTACGGCCCCTCCAACCACCACCTATCATTCATCCACCAGTGTGAGCGGCACCGGGGGCAAGGGTGAAGTGTCCTGCCCAAAGACACAACGGCAGCGATTTGGATGTAAAGAGGCGGGAAGCGAACCTGCAACCCTCAGGTTTCTGGCACGGCCGCTCTACCCACTACGCCATACCGTCCCCGGTTTTACATGGTAAAATTGTGCTATTTTGGGGTGGAGGGCAAGCTCCGATTAAATTGATTCCAACTCATTTCAATAGGAGACGTTAACTTAAAATACAAGTGTTTAGGTACTAAACATTTGTAATGTTCTCCCTTGTTAAGCACATATTACATGTTTTTATGAATGAAACCAGAGTTGTTTTGGTAACCTTTGAAAATATGTCAAACGAAACTAAACGTGCTGTTCTTACATAAACCCTGTCGTTGAGAATAGAGTTTGGTTTAGGTTGAACAACATGAAGTGCCCAAAGAATGAGGTCAACTGACTACCTGAGTATACTGAATGAATCAATGGCTATTTATTGGTCCCTGAAAGCACGGGCATTGTCCAAGATGACTCTTGATTGATGATTCATCGGTCTCAATTTGTGCAAGAATGGTTCAGAAAGCATGAAATGCATTGGCCTATACCAATCCTTCTCAAACAGTGGGGCGGGCTATCCTGGGGGAGCGTGGTGAAATGCTCAAGACCATAAAGCCGGAGCATTATAATGCTTCAAACTTTGCTTCGAAAAGTTGTGCACTGCAAAACGTGCTCATTGTAGCCAGTACTGCTGACTTATTCATTTTGGTATATATATATATATATATATATATATATATATATATATATATATATATGTATGTGTGGGAAAAAAATCACAAGACTATTTCATCTCTACAGGCCTGTTTCATGAGGGGGTTCCCTCAATCATCAGGAGATTTTAATGGGAGCATTCACATACCATGGTTTATATAGGGCACAGAGTGGGTGGGTACAGGCTGGCGTAGGGGCGTGGTGATTGGCTCATGTGTTACCTAGGAGGTGTTTCCGTCTGTGGCGGCATGCTGTTACAATTTCGCTGCGCTTGTTGAGGGATGACAGGTCTGGACGGTAAATAATGAACAGTTTCTCTTTCAAGCATAGGTTGCATCTTTTATTACCACTATTGTAAGGTGTGCTGGATGCAAGAATTTGCCATGTTATTGAATATTCAACATTATTGTCTTTGAGGTCCCAAATGTGTTTGCTGAGTTCTGTGGTATTCCGCAGGTTTTGGTTCCTGAAAGAAGCCTTGTGATTGTTCCATCTGGTTTTGAACTCTCCCTCGGTTAATCCTACATATGTGTCGGATGTGTTAATGTCCTTGCGTGTTACCTTAGATTGGTAGACAACTGATATTTGTAAGCACCCCCCGTTGAGAGGGCAATCAGGTTTATTTCGGCAGTTGCAGCCTTTGTTGGTTTTGGAGTCGCTCTGTCCGGGGGCCGACGGCTCATTTGCAATTGTTTTGTTGTGGTTTGAGATAATTTGTCGTATATTGTTCATGCAGCTGTAGCTCAATTTAATGTTGTTCTTGTTGAATACTTTTCTTAGGATGTTGTCTTAGGGAAATTGTTTGTCAATCAGATTGAGGAATTTGTGTCCAATGTTACTTGAGACAGATGATGTCGTTTCGTTTTCTGTTCTTTTTTGGTTGGTTTCCTGGCGTGGATTCATAGGTGAGGGTGAAATTGTATCCACTTTCATCATGGGCTTTTTGATACGGGGGGGTTGCTTGGTCAAATTCAGCTTTGCTAGATGACAGCATCGATAGCCTTTTATTAATTCCGGTAGGTATTCTTTTCGTGGTGGTGGGTGGGTGGTTGCTGTCATGGTGCACGTATTGGAGTGTTGTGTTGGGTTTCGTGAATGGTTGGTAGCTGTTATTTCTCAGGTTGAAAGTGACGTCAAGGAAGTTGACGGTTTGCTTGTTGGCTTCAATCGTGATCCGTAGGCCGTTCTCTTTGAAAATTTGGCATATGCGCTTCTTAGTATTCTCGCTGCTCCTTGGCGAGGCGCGACACACTGCCAGTCCGTCATCACGGTAAATACCAAGGTTCAGATTGAGGCTAGCGAGCTGGGAGAGGAGGAAACTCCCAACGAGTTCACACGTTTCTGCTCCATCAAAACTTCCCATAGTGACGTCAAATGTTGCATTGTTCTTTTTTTGCCATGGTGTACTGTTGTGGATGAGAATGGAGTTTTTTGCTTGGATGATGATGTTTCTTTCGTTGCCTGTGATTGAGTCGTAGTCTGAGGCGAAGTCTAGTGCTTGAGTCAGTAGGTCTTGCGTGATGGAAGGGTAAAATTCTTCGATATCAAAGGAGATAAAGTTGTGCTTTTGTTTGTCTTGGATGTTGTTGAACCATTTGATTACTGCTGCTGTATTTCTCCATTGGTTGAGTGGTGTTTTGTCCTTGATTTTTGTGTTGACTCTGTCCAGGATTATTTTGCTGATTTTTCCTATTTCAGATTTAGTTGGGTTTATTAGTCGGCATGTTGGGTTATTTGCGAAGTTGGGTTTGTGGTCCTTCAATGTGATGAAGGCTTCCTTGTTGGCTGTGGCGTCCACCCTGTCCTCAATGTCCAGTTCAGCCGCGATCCTTTTATTTTCCAGGTGGATGTTCTGTAAGGTGTTGGGTTGTGCTTTTTTGTATGATTTGGTGATGCTTCTGTCCAGTAAGGTGTGATGTTCTGGTATGTCCATTCTGTAAAAGTTTGTGGTTTTATCGGCAGCTATGATGAGGTTGTTTACTTTCTTGATGCGCTCCTTGTCATTTTTCAGCTTGGTGAGGAGTGGGTTGCGGATTGGCTTGAATTTGACTGATTGTATCATTTTGAGCATGTCGTTCTCAAAATCCTTTAGTTCCTCAACTCTGGGTGGGTTCTTGGTAGATTTGAATCCGTAAGTTTTCTTTTGCGTTCCTTTTGTTTCAGGGTGGAGGAAAAAATGTGTTTTCCACCGCATCCTTCTTAGGAAGTGTTCCGTCTTTTCTATGAGCCTTAGCTTGTAGTCATTCTGCGCGGGTATGGAAATGTTCTTCGTGGAGTAGTCGATGTTGAATTTTTCCATTTCTGATCGTCGTACAGTGCTCCACAAATGTCAATTTGGAGCGGAGTATATGTCTTAATAAGGTTATCCAAAAAATAGTGCTCGATACCGTAGTAGAGCGCAATATATGTATGTGTGAGAAAAAAATCACAAGACTATTTCATCTCTACAGGCCTGTTTCATGAGGGGGTTCCCTCAATCATCAGGAGATTTTAATGGGAGCATTCACATACCATGGTTTATATAGGGCACAGAGTGGGTGGGTACAGGCTGGCGTAGGGGCGTGGTGATTGGCTCATGTGTTACCTAGGAGGTGTTTCCGTCTGTGGCGGCATGCTGTTACAATTCCGCTGCGCTTGTTGATATATATATATATATATATATATATATATATATATATATATATATTTATTTTAATTTTTTAATTTTTGTTTTGTATGTTAAAATGTTTTATATATTGTGCTGCTGAGTAATGAGGCTGATCAATTTAAATGTATATTTTATTTAATTAAAAAAATTGTTTTAGTATCAAACGGTTCAAGTCGGTCAAAAAATGTTAATAGTTTAAATAAGGATTACATTTTTTGTGGAATTTATCCATCCATTCATCCATTTTCTACCGGAGTCGCGAAGGTGGCTGGAGTCTATCCCAGCTGCATTCAGGCGGAAGGCGGGGTACACCCTGGACAAGTCGCCACCTCATCGCAGGGCCAACACAGATAGACTGACAACATTCACACTCACATTCACACACTAGGGCCAATTTCGTGTTGCCAATCAACCTATCCCCAGGTGCATGTCTTTGGAGGTGGGAGGAAGCCGGAGTACCCGGAGGGAACCCACGCAGTCATGGGGAGAACATGCAAACTCCACACAGAAAAACCCCAAGCCTGGGGATCGAACCCAGGACCTTCTGATTGTGAGGCACACACACTAACTCCTGTTTCACCGCTGTGTAATTTATTTATTTTATTGTATTATGATTTTCAAAATGTAATCAGTCCAACAAAATAATACATAATAATACCATTTATTTAGGAATGGATTTTAAGTTACGTACTAAAAAAAATAATTGGTATTTAAGTTATTCTTTGTGGTACGGTGGTTTATGTTTCTTTCTTTTTTAGTTTTCTTTAATGTAAATAAGAATACAAGGTACCGTATTTTTCGGAGTATAAGTCACACCTGCTGAAGATGCATAATAAAAAAGGAAAAAAACATATAAGTTGCACTGAAAAAAAACTGCGACTTATAGTCCGAAAAATACGGTACTAGGGTTTTACGGTATACCGGTATTAGTATAGTACCGCGATACTAATGAATCATATTCTGTACTATACCGCCTCTGAAAAGTACCGGTATCCAGTCAATACTACTAGGATTACGTCGATATTTTTTGGCATCACAACATTTTCTTTCGTTTTTTTAAAATGTATATTATTTTTATAAACTCGGGAAATATGTCCCTGGACACATAAGGACTTTTAAATATGACCAATGTATGATCCTGTAACGACTTGGTATCGGATTGATACCCAAATTTGTGGTATCATCTATAACTAATGTAAAGTATCAAACAACAGAAGGATAAGTGATAATTACATTTTAACAGAAGTGTAAATAGAACATGTTAAAAGAGAAAGTAAGCAGATATTAACAGTAAATGAACAAGTAGATTAATAATCAATTTTTACAGCTTGTCCCTCATAATTTTGACAAAATAATAGAATGGAAAATGACACAATATGTTACTGCATACGTCAGCAGACGAATTAGGAGCCTTTGTTTGCTTACTTACTACTAAAAGACAAGTTGTCCTGTATGTTCACTATTTTATTTAAGGACAAATTTGCAATTAGAAACATATGTTTAATGTACCGTAAGATTTTTTGTTAAAATAAAGTCAATAATGCCATTTTTTGTGGTCCCCTTTATTTAGAAAAGTACCGAAAATTATTTATCTATTTTTTAATATATTTTATTAATATTATTTTTTAATTTTTCCCTCCCTCAGGGGGGGGGCTCGGCGGGGCGGTTGCTGGTTGTTCCATCTCCATCGTTGGGGTCCCTGCGGGTGGGGTGGGTGGTTCCCGTGGCCCTGTGCCTGGGTGGTCCTGCGGCGGCCGGTTTGGGTGGGGTGGCCGGGGGCTGGCCTCGCCGCGCTCTCCGGGGGTGGGGGGTGGGCTCGTGGGGGCCCGGTTGCCGGTGGGGCGGGGGCGGTCTTCCCGTCCGGTTGCGGGGAGTCTCTGGGTCCCTCGGGCGGGGCGTCTCGCCTTTCTGCCCGTGTGGGGTGTGGTCTCTCGCTGGCTTGGGGTCTGGCTGTCCCCTGCTTTTCTCGTGCTCTGTCCTCTGCCGGGTGCGTCTGTCTGCGGCCTGCTGCTGGCCCTTGTGGGCGGTACGGTGGGTCGGGCTCTGGGGTTCCTGTCGCTGGCCGGCTTGGCTGCGTGGGGGCGGTGGTCCCTGGTTCCCTGGGCACCACGCCTCCTGTTTGTGGGTTGGGCTCTCGGGGGTGATGGGGCCGTGCTCTGGCTCCCACGTACTCTGGGAGTCGAATGTATTGTACATGCAAATTCACATATGCTCACATACGTACATAGGTACCTACGCTCCCACATACATACACAAATACAGTACATATTTACCTACCTAATGTTCGTACATCCACACGCACATTCAATATACAAACATACACATACACATACTGTACATATACATTCACTGTACAAACACATATACACATTCTGTACATATACATTCATTGTACAAACACATATACACATTCTGTACATATACAAGTACATACGCATACTTACACTCATGCACATAATCACGTTTCATCAAACATATATTAACGTTGTTGCTCTAGGGTAAACTGGGTGTAACACATGGCACACTGACAAAGCTTAACCTATTGTGACTATAACAATCTACAAGGTTAATGTAGGTTGCTTCTCTTTCTCCCCCTCCATTTTTCTGCATTCTTTCGTATCTCAAGTTATCATTACGTATATGTATTGTTGCATTTAAACAACTGTATTGTTGATAATAAAGGTAAATTTTTGGTATTGTTCATTATCAATAGCGCTATTTCTATTGGTATTTGTATTGATCCATTTGTAGTGTAATAATGCTCATTGTTATTTCTGTATTATTTTTTATTTTTCGCTAACTGCTTATTTGCTATTACTTTTACCATCATATTTGTACATGTCATATTTGCTGATGTTGCTCTATTGTTGTTGTTGTTGTTGTTGTTTGCTGTTGTTGTTTTTGTCTCTCTGTCTAATCCCCCTCTTGTCCCCACAATTTCCCCGTCTGTCTTCTTTTTTTTTCTCTTTCTATCCCCTCCTGCTCCGGCCCGGCTGCACTAAATGATAATATAAATACATTTAATAAAGTCAAATACAAATAAGGCAACAAGAGAAGTATCCTACACTTCTCTTTTGTAAAGTAAATCTGAACAGCCGACATGGGCATCTACATCAACTATATGATTTGCCTGAGAAGCTGGACAGGACATAAAAAAAAAAAATAAAAATAAAAAAATAAAAAAAAAAAGGACCGAAAAGTTATCGAAATAATTTTGGTACCGGTATCAAAATGTTGGTATCGGGACAACGCTACAAGGTACAGAGGTGTACTTGTAACAATTTTACTGACAAATTATACTTTTAATAGTCACGGCAGAGAATGGGGGTGGGGGACGCAAAATCGTTCTTCTTTCTAGCGGGATCGTAACAGAAAATAATTGAGAAGCACTGGCCTATGTACACAGTCCAAACATGAACCCCTTTTAAGAATCTTCGAGATGTGCAGTAGAAGTCTTTTCGCGGTGGCCTGACCAATACAAGATTTTGTGGAAAAGTACATGCAACTCTGGACACAAATACATGTGACACAACTCTAAACAAATCTCCCTTTTCTTAGACCGGGCAGCGTGTTTATACCAAGTGAACGTAATGAGCTGTGAAAGTTGGGACATGCCATCAGTCCCTTACACTCCCAGGAGTAAGGAAAGAAGTGGTTGAGTGATTACAGCAGGAAAAGCGGCTTCATCGTCCTTATGGGAAAAATAATATTGTCAAGCAGTTTTGGGAAGAAAATGTGCACCTTGTACGTTCAATCAGGCCCAGACAGCCGTGCTGTAAACAAACTGGCAGTCATCCAGAATGACATTGTAAAGCAGTGCGAGCACAACATAAGCATAAAACGTCTCAGTTAGAGGCCTGAAACACGGCCTCGTGCGCGTTCAGTCGTGTAATAACTGGCCGGCCTCAGAGAGTCTCCCCGCTCCCTGACAACATGGTCACCTTGCCTGCCGACACACCTGGTTGTCATTGACTCTGATTACGACGTTAATGTCTTGCACCTGTGCCTCTCGGCCAGTCGGGCGATCTGGATCAAAAGTTGTAAAAGTCATCCTATGGAAGGGACACGGGCTGTAAAAGTCCATCAAACTTGAAAGCCGGCCAGGGATTGATGCAGTCCCTCTCAGGGAGAGTTCTAGTGAAAGTCTAGAGCAGGGGTGCTCAATACGTCGATCGCGATCTACCAGTCGATCGCAAAGGTAGTATTGGTAGATCGCATTACATTATTTAAAAAAATAAAAAATAAAAAATATTTTATTTTTATTTTATTTTATTTTTTTTATTTTTTTTTTTTGTGTGTCCTGTCCAGCTTCTCAGGCAAATCATATAGTTGATGTAGATGCCCATGTCGGCTGTTCAGATTTACTTTACAAAAGAGAAGTGTAGGATACTTCTCTTGTTGCCTTATTTGTATTTGACTTTATTAAATGTATTTATATTATCATTTAGTGCAGCCGGGCCGGAGCAGGAGGGGATAGAAAGAGAAAAAAAAGAAGACAGAGGGGGAAATTGTGGGGACAAGAGGGGGATTAGACAGAGAGACAAAAACAACAACAACAACAACAATAGAGCAACATCAGCAAATATGACATGTACAAATATGATGGTAAAAGTAATAGCAAATAAGCAGTTAGCGAAAAATAAAAAATAATACAGAAATGACAATGAGCATTATTACACTACAAATGGATCAATACAAATACCGATAGAAATAGCGCTATTGATAATGAACAATACCAATAATTTACCTTTATTATCAACAATACAGTTGTTTAAATGCAACAATACATATACGTAATGATAACTTGAGATACGGAAGAATGCAGAAAAATGGAGGGGGAGAAAGAGAAGCAACCTACATTAACCTTGTAGATTGTTATAGTCACAATAGGTTAAGCTTTGTCAGTGTGCCGTGTGTTACACCCAGTTTACCCTGGGGCAGGGGTGCTCATTACGTCGATCGCGAGCCAGGCATTAAAAAAATAGTCCTAAAAATGAGCGATCATAAATCTTCACAATGACGTCATTTTCGTCACTTGATTGACATTGACGGCACCCGAGGGTCTTCTGAGATGACGCCGGCTGCTGCCGGCTCATTAAAATGACCGACTGGAAGGCGAGAAACACTTTATTTCAACAGACTCTTGGCGCCGTACCTGTCGTCAAAACTCCAAAGACCGACTGCACAGTTGCGTAGTTGCGCTAACAAAATAAGAGTCTCAGAAAGCTGGCGTGCACAAGCTAGCAAGCTACGGAGTTTGCCGACAATGTATTTCTTGTAAAGTGTATACAAAGGAGTACCGAAGCTGGACAAATAAGATGCCAAAAACCAACCACTTTCATGTGGTATTGGACAGAAAGGAGGACTTTTTTTCTCCTCCATTCGAAAATGCGGACCTTATCAGCACCACTGTCTGATTCCAATCAATGCAAGTCATCACAATCAGGTAATACACCAACTTATATTCTTGTCTTCATGAAAGAAAGGAATCTATATGTGTTAAACATGCTTGTATTATCTTTAACCACCTTTAACTTGTTAACAATATTAACTATATGTGTTAAACATTCTTGTATTATCATTAAACACCTTTAATTTTTTAACAATATTAACTATATGTGTTAAACATGCTTGTATTATCTTTAAACACCTTTAACTTGTTAACAATATTAACTATATGTGTTAAACATGCTTTCATTATCTTTAAACACCCTTTACTTGTTAACAATATTAACT